>NW_027225855.1:0-47713 GCF_038994185.2 Dermacentor albipictus | reverse complement strand
TTTGGCAGAACGCGCGTGTGGATTTCTACCAAACGACGTTAAAAGCATGCCAATGCTGCTCTTTTTAGAACCCGCACATGGATTTGTGCCAAAACGCGTTTTAAGCATGAATATGACACTTTTGGTAGACGAGTATGCAGTTTTCTGCAAAACTACACGATATGCATGCAAATGGTGCTTTTGGCAGAACGCGCGTGTGGATTTCTACCAAACGACGTTAAAAGCATGCCAATGCTGCTCTTTTTAGAACCCGCACATGGATTTGTGCCAAAACGCGTTTTAAGCATGAATATGACACTTTTGGTAGACGAGTATGCAGTTTTCTGCAAAACTACACGATATGCATGCAAATGGTGCTTTTGGCAGAACGCGCATGTGGATTTCTACCAAACGACGTGAAAAGCATGTCAATGCTGCTCTTTTTAGAACCCGCACATGGATTTGTGCCAAAACGCGTTTTAAGCATGAATATGACACTTTTGGTAGACGAGTATGCAGTTTTCTGCAAAACTACACGATATGCATGCAAATGGTGCTTTTGGCAGAACGCGCGTGTGGATTTCTACCAAACGACGTGAAAAGCATGCCAATGCTGCTCTTTTTAGAACCCGCACATGGATTTGTGCCAAAAACGCGTTTTAAGCATGAATACGCAACTTTTGGTAGACGAGGATGCAGTTTTCTGCAAAACTACACGATATGCATGCAAATGACGCTTTTGGCAGAACGCGCGTGTGGATTTCTACCAAACGACGTGAAAAGCATGCCAATGCTGCTCTTTTTAGAACCCGCACATGGATTTGTGCCAAAACGCGTTTTAAGCATGAATATGACACTTTTGGTAGACGAGTATGCAGTTTTCTGCAAAACCTACACGATATGCATGCAAATGGTGCTTTTGGCAGAACGCGCGTGTGGATTTCTACCAAACGACGTGAAAAGCATGCCAATGCTGCTCTTTTTAGCACCCGCACATGGATTTGTGCGAAAACGCGTTTTAAGCATGAATATGCAACTTTGGGTAGACGAGGATGCAGTTTTCTGCAAAACCACACGATATGCATGCAAATGACGCTTTTGGCAGAACGCGCGTGTGGATTTCTACCAAACGACGTGAAAAGCATGCCAATGCTGCTCTTTTTAGAACCCGCACATGGATTTGTGCCAAAACGCGTTTTAAGCATGAATATGACACTTTTGGTAGACGAGGATGCAGTTTTCTGCATAACCACACGATATGCATGCAAATGGTGCTTTTGGCAGAACGCGCGTGTGGATTTCTACCAAACGACGTGAAAAGCATGCCAATGCTGCTCTTTTTAGAACCCGCACATGGATTTGTGCCAAAACGCGTTTTAAGCATGAATATGACACTTTTGGTAGACGAGGATGCAGTTTTCTGCAAAACCACACGATATGCATGCAAATGGTGCTTTTGGCAGAACGCGCGTGTGGATTTCTACCAAACGACGTGAAAATCATGCCAATGCTGCCCTTTTTAGAACCCGCACATGGATTTGTGCCAAAACGCGTTTTAAGCATGAATATGACTCTTTTGGTAGACGAGGATGCAGTTTTCTGCAAAACCACACGATATGCATGCAAATGGTGCTTTTGGCAGAACGCGCGTGTGGATTTCTACCAAACGACGTGAAAAGCATGCCAATGCTGCTCTTTTTAGCACCCGCACATGGATTTGTGCGAAAACGCGTTTTAAGCATGAATATGCAACTTTTGGTAGACGAGGATGCAGTTTTCTGCAAAACCACACGATATGCATGCAAATGGTGCTTTTGGCAGAACGCGCGTGTGGATTTCTACCAAACGACGTGAAAAGCATGCCAATGCTGCTCTTTTTAGCACCCGCACATGGATTTGTGCGAAAACGCGTTTTAAGCATGAATATGCAACTTATGGTAGACGAGGATGCAGTTTTCTGCAAAACCACACGATATGCATGCAAATGACGCTTTTGGCAGAACGCGCTTGTGGATTTCTACCAAACGACGTGAAAAGCATGCCAATGCTGCTCTTTTTAGAACCCGCACATGGATTTGTGCCAAAACGCGTTTTAAGCATGAATATGACACTTTTGGTAGACGAGGATGCAGTTTTCTGCAAAACCACACGATATGCATGCAAATGGTGCTTTTGGCAGAACGCGCGTGTGGATTTCTACCAAACGACGTGTAAAGCATGCCAATGCTGCTCTTTTAAGCACCCGCACATGGATTTGTGCGAAAACGCGTTTTAAGCATGAATATGCAACTTTTGGTAGACGAGGATGCAGTTTTCTGCAAAACCACACGATATGCATGCAAATGACGCTTTTGGCAGAACGCGCTTGTGGATTTCTACCAAACGACGTGAAAAGCATGCCAATGCTGCTCTTTTTAGAACCCGCACATGGATTTGTGCCAAAACGCGTTTTAAGCATGAATATGACACTTTTGGTAGACGAGGATGCAGTTTTCTGCAAAACCACACGATATGCATGCAAATGGTGCTTTTGGCAGAACGCGCGTGTGGATTTCTACCAAACGACGTGAAAAGCATGCCAATGCTGCTCTTTTTAGAACCCGCACATGGATTTGTGCCAAAACGCGTTTTAAGCCTGAATATGACACTTTTGGTAGACGAGGATGCAGTTTTCTGCAAAACCACACGATATGCATGCAAATGACGCTTTTGGCAGAACGCGCGTGTGGATTTCTACCAAACGACGTGAAAAGTATGCCAATGCTGCTCTTTTTAGAACCCGCACATGGATTTGTGCCAAAACGCGTTTTAAGCATGAATATGACACTTTTGGTAGACGAGGATGCAGTTTTCTGCAAAACCACACGATATGCATGCAAATGGTGCTTTTGGCAGAACGCGCGTGTGGATTTCTACCAAACGACGTGAAAAGCATGCCAATGCTGCTCTTTTTAGCACCCGCACATGGATTTGTGCCAAAACGCGTTTTAAGCATGAATATGACACTTTTGGTAGACGAGGATGCAGTTTTCTGCAAAACCACACGATATGCATGCAAATGGTGCTTTTGGCAGAACGCGCGTGTGGATTTCTACCAAACGACGTGAAAAGCATGCCAATGCTGCTCTTTTTAGCACCCGCACATGGATTTGTGCGAAAAGGCGTTTTAAGCATGAATATGCAACTTTTGGTAGACGAGGATGCAGTTTTCTGCAAAACCACACGATATGCATGCAAATGACGCTTTTGGCAGAACGCGCGTGTGGATTTCTACCAAACGACGTGAAAAGCATGCCAATGCTGCTCTTTTTAGAACCCGCACATGGATTTGTGCCAAAACGCGTTTTAAGCATGAATATGACACTTTTGGTAGACGAGGATGCAGTTTTCTGCATAACCACACGATATGCATGCAAATGGTGCTTTTGGCAGAACGCGCGTGTGGATTTCTACCAAACGACGTGAAAAGCATGCCAATGCTGCTCTTTTTAGAACCCGCACATGGATTTGTGCCAAAACGCGTTTTAAGCATGAATATGACACTTTTGGTAGACGAGGATGCATATCGTGTGGTTTTGCATGCAAAACCACACGATATGCATGCAAATGGTGCTTTTGCCAGAACGCGCGTGTGGATTTCTACCAAACGACGTGAAAAGCATGCCAATGCTGCTCTTTTTAGCACCCGCACATGGATTTGGGCCAAAACACGTTTTAAGCATGAATATGCAACTTTTGGTAGACGAGGATGCAGTTTTCTGCAAAACCACACGATATGCATGCAAATGACGCTTTTGGCAGAACGCGCGTGTGGATTTCTACCAAACGACGTGAAAAGCATGCCAATGCTGCTCTTTTTAGCACCCGCACATGGATTTGTGCCAAAACGCGTTTTAAGCATGAATATGACACTTTTGGTAGACGAGGATGCAGTTTTCTGCAAAACCACACGATATGCATGCAAATGACGCTTTTGGCAGAACGCGCGTGTGGATTTCTACCAAACGACGTGAAAAGCATGCCAATGCTGCTCTTTTTAGAACCCGCACATGGATTTGTGCCAAAACGCGTTTTAAGCATGAATATGACACTTTTGGTAGACGAGGATGCAGTTTTCTGCAAAACCACACGATATGCATGCAAATGGTGCTTTTGGCAGAACGCGCGTGTCGATTTCTACCAAACGACGTGAAAAGCATGCCAATGCTGCTCTTTTTAGAACCCGCACATGGATTTGTGCCAAAACGCGTTTTAAGCATGAATATGACACTTTTGGTAGACGAGGATGCAGTTTTCTGCAAAATCACACGATATGCATGCAAATGGTGCTTTTGGCAGAACGCGCGTGTGGATTTCTACCAAACGACGTGAAAAGCATGCCAATGCTGCTCTTTTTAGCACCCGCACATGGATTTGGGCCAAAACGCGTTTTAAGCATGAATATGCAACTTTTGGTAGACGAGGATGCAGTTTTCTGCAAAACCACACGATATGCATGCAAATGACGCTTTTGGCAGAACGCGTGTGTGGATTTCTACCAAAGGACGTGAAAAGCATGCCAATGCTGCTCTTTTTAGCACCCGCACATGGATTTGTGCCAAAACGCGTTTTAAGCATGAATATGCAACTTTTGGTAGACGAGGATGCAGTTTTCTGCAAAACCACACGATATGCATGCAAATGACGCTTTCGGCAGAACGCGCGTGTGGATTTCTACCAAACGACGTGAAAAGCATGCCAATGCTGCTCTTTTTAGAACCCGCACATGGATTTGTGCCAAAACGCGTTTTAAGCATGAATATGACACTTTTGGTAGACGAGGATGCAGTTTTCTGCAAAATCACACGATATGCATGCAAATGGTGCTTTTGGAAGAACGCGCGTGTGGATTTCTACCAAACGACGTGAAAAGCATGCCAATGCTGCTCTTTTTAGCACCCGCACATGGATTTGGGCCAAAACGCGTTTTAAGCATGAATATGCAACTTTTGGTAGACGAGGATGCAGTTTTCTGCAAAACCACACGATATGCATGCAAATGACGCTTTTGGCAGAACGCGCGTGTGGATTTCTACCAAAGGACGTGAAAAGCATGCCAATGCTGCTCTTTTTAGCACCCGCACATGGATTTGTGCCAAAACGCGTTTTAAGCATGAATATGCAACTTTTGGTAGACGACGATGCAGTTTTCTGCAAAACCACACGATATGCATGCAAATGACGCTTTTGGCAGAACGCGCGTGTGGATTTCTACCAAACGACGTGAAAAGCATGCCAATGCTGCTCTTTTTAGAACCCGCACATGGATTTGTGCCAAAACGCGTTTTAAGCATGAATATGACACTTTTGGTAGACGAGGATGCAGTTTTCTGCAAAACCACACGATATGCATGCAAATGACGCTTTTGGCAGAACGCGCGTGTGGATTTCTATCAAACGACGCGAAAAGCATGCCAATGCTGCTCTTTTTAGAACCCGCACATGGATTTGTGCCAAAACGCGTTTTAAACATGAATATGACACTTTTGGTAGACGAGGATGCAGTTTTCTGCAAAACCACACGATATGCATGCAAATGGTGCTTTTGGCAGAACGCGCGTGTGGATTTCTACCAAACGACGTGAAAAGCATGCCAATGCTGCTCTTTTTAGAACCCGCACATGGATTTGTGCCAAAACGCGTTTTAAGCATGAATATGACACTTTTGGTAGACGAGGATGCAGTTTTCTGCAAAATCACACGATATGCATGCAAATGGTGCTTTTGGCAGAACGCGCGTGTGGATTTCTACCAAACGACGTGAAAAGCATGCCAATGCTGCTCTTTTTAGCACCCGCACATGGATTTGGGCCAAAACGCGTTTTAAGCATGAATATGCAACTTTTGGTAGACGAGGATGCAGTTTTCTGCAAAACCACACGATATGCATGCAAATGACGCTTTTGGCAGAACGCGCGTGTGGATTTCTACCAAAGGACGTGAAAAGCATGCCAATGCTGCTCTTTTTAGCACCCGCACATGTATTTGTGCCAAAACGCGTTTTAAGCATGAATATGCAACTTTTGGTAGACGAGGATGCAGTTTTCTGCAAAACCACACGATATGCATGCAAATGACGCTTTTGGCAGAACGCGCGTGTGGATTTCTACCAAACGACGTGAAAAGCATGCCAATGCTGCTCTTTTTAGCACCCGCACATGGATTTGGGCCCAAACGCGTTTTAAGCATGAATATGCAACTTTTGGTAGACGAGGATGCAGTTTTCTGCAAAACCACACGATATGCATGCAAATGACGCTTTTGGCAGAACGCGCGTGTGGATTTCTACCAAACGACGTGAAAAGCATGCCAATGCTGCTCTTTTTAGCACCCGCACATGGATTTGTGCCAAAACGCGTTTTAAGCATGAATATGCAACTTTTAGTAGACGAGGATGCAGTTTTCTGAAAAACCACACGATATGCATGCAAATGACGCTTTTGGCAGAACGCGCGTGTGGATTTCTACCAAACGACGTGAAAAGCATGCCGATGCTGCTCTTTTTAGAACCCGCACGTGGATTTGTGCCAAAACGCGTTTTAAGCATGAATATGACACTTTTGGTAGACGAGGATGCAGTTTTCTGCAAAACCACACGATATGCATGCAAATGACGCTTTTGGCAGAACGCGCGTGTGGATTTCTACCAAACGACGTGAAAAGCATGCCGATGCTGCTCTTTTTAGAACCCGCACGTGGATTTGTGCCAAAACGCGTTTTAAGCATGAATATGACACTTTTGGTAGACGAGGATGCAGTTTTCTGCAAAACCACACGATATGCATGCAAATGGTGCTTTTGGCAGAACGCGCGTGTGGATTTCTACCAAACGACGTGAAAAGCATGCCAATGCTGCTCTTTTTAGCACCCGCACATGGATTTGTGCGAAAACGCGTTTTAAGCATGAATATGCAACTTTTGGTAGACGAGGATGCAGTTTTCTGCAAAACCACACGATATGCATGCAAATGACGCTTTTGGCAGAACGCGCTTGTGGATTTCTACCAAACGACGTGAAAAGCATGCCAATGCTGCTCTTTTTAGAACCTGCACATGGATTTGTGCCAAAACGCGTTTTAAGCATGAATATGACACTTTTTGTAGACGAGGATGCAGTTTTCTGCAAAACCACACGATATGCATGCAAATGGTGCTTTTACAGAACGCGCGTGTGGATTTCTAGCAAACGACGTGAAAAGCATGCCAATGCTGCTCTTTTTAGCACCCGCACATGGATTTGTGCGAAAACGCGTTTTAAGCATGAATATGCAACTTTTGGTAGACGAGGATGCAGTTTTCTGCAAAACCACACGATATGCATGCAAATGACGCTTTTGGCAGGACGCGCTTGTGGATTTCTAGCAAACGACGTGAAAAGCATGCCAATGCTGCTCTTTTTAGAACCCGCACATGGATTTGTGCCAAAACGCGTTTTAAGCATGAATATGACACTTTTGGTAGACGAGGATGCAGTTTTCTGCAAAACCACACGATATGCATGCAAATGGTGCTTTTGGCAGAACGCGCGTGTGGATTTCTACCAAACGACGTGAAAAGCATGCCAATGCTGCTCTTTTTAGAACCCGCACATGGATTTGTGCCAAAACGCGTTTTAAGCATGAATATGCAACTTTTGGTAGACGAGGATGCAGTTTTCTGCAAAACCACACGATATGCATGTAAATGACGCTTTTGGCAGAACGCGCGTGTGGATTTCTACGAAACGACGTGAAAAGCATGCCAATGCTGCTCTTTTTAGAACCCGCACATGAATTTGTGCCAAAACGCGTTTTAAGCATGAATATGCAACATTTGGTAGACGAGGATGCAGTTTTCTGCAAAACCACACGATATGCATGCAAATGACGCTTTTGGCAGAACGCGCGTGTGGATTTCTACCAAACGACGTGAAAAGCATGCCAATGCTGCTCTTTTTAGAACCCGCATATGGATTTGTGCCAAAACGCGTTTTAAGCATGAATATGCAACTTTTGGTAGACGAGGATGCAGTTTTCTGCAAAACCACACGATATGCATGCAAATGACGCATTTGGCAGAACTCTCGAGTGGATTTCTACCGAACGACGTGAAAAGCATGCCAATGCTGCTCTTTTTAGAACCCGCACATGGATTTGTGCCAAAACGCGTTTTAAGCATGAATATGACACTTTTATTAGACGAGGATGCAGTTTTCTGCAAAACCACACGATATGCATGCAAATGACGCTTTTGGCAGAACGCGCGTGTGGATTTCTACCAAACGTCGTGAAAAGCATGCCAATGCTGCTCTTTTTAGAACCCGCACATGGATTTGTGCCAAAACGCGTTTTAAGCATGAATATGACACTTTTGGTAGACGAGGATGCAGTTTTCTGCAAAACCACACGATATGCATGCAAATGGTGCTTTTGGCAGAACGCGCATGTGGATTTCTACCAAACGACGTGAAAAGCATGCCAATGCTGCTCTTTTTAGCACCCGCACATGGATTTGTGCGAAAACGCGTTTTAAGCATGAATATGACACTTTTGGTAGACGAGGATGCAGTTTTCTGCAAAACCACACGATATGCATGCAAATGGTGCTTTTGGCAGAACGCGCATGTGGATTTCTACCAAACGACGTGAAAAGCATGCCAATGCTGCTCTTTTTAGCACTCGCACATGGATTTGTGCGAAAACGCGTTTTAAGCATGAATATGCAACTTTTGGTAGACGAGGATGCAGTTTTCTGCAAAACCACACGATATGCATGCAAATGACGCTTTTGGCAGAACGCGCGTGTGGATTTCTACCAAACGTCGTGAAAAGCATGCCAATGCTGCTCTTTTTAGAACCCGCACATGGATTTGTGCCAAAACGCGTTTTAAGCATGAATATGACACTTTTGGTAGACGAGGATGCAGTTTTCTGCAAAACCACACGATATGCATGCAAATGACGCTTTTGGCAGAACGCGCGTGTGGATTTCTACCAAACGACGTGAAAAGCATGCCAATGCTGCTCTTTTTAGAGCACGCACATGGATTTGTGCCAAAACGCGTTTTAAGCATGAATATGACACTTTTGGTAGACGAGGATGCAGTTTTCTGCAAAACCACACGATATGCATGCAAATGGTGCTTTTGCCAGAACGCGCGTGTGGATTTCTACCAAACGACGTGAAAAGCATGCCAATGCTGCTCTTTTTAGCACCCGCAAAGGATTTGGACCAAAACACGTTTTAAGCATGAATATGCAACTTTTGGTAGACGAGGATGCAGTTTTCTGCAAAACCACACGATATGCATGCAAATGACGCTTTTGGCAGAACGCGCGTGTGGATTTCTACCAAACGTCGTGAAAAGCATGCCAATGCTGCTCTTTTTAGCACCCGCACATGGATTTGTGCTAAAACGCGTTTTTAGCATGAATATGCAACTTTTGGTAGACGAGGAAGCAGTTTTCTGCAAAACCACACGATATGCATGCAAATGACGCTTTTGGCAGAACGCGCGTGTGGATTTCTACCAAACGACGTGAAAAGCATGCCAATGCTGCTCTTTTTAGAACCCGCACATGGATTTGTGCCAAAACGCGTTTTAAGCATGAATATGACACTTTTGGTAGACGAGGGTGCAGTTTTCTGCAAAACCACACGATATTCATGCAAATGACGCTTTTGGCAGAACGCGCGTGTGGATTTCTACCAAACGACGTGAAAAGCATGCCAATGCTGCTCTTTTTAGAACCCGCACATGGATTTGTGCCAAAACGCGTTTTAAGCATGAATATGACACTTTTGGTAGACGAGGATGCAGTTTTCTGCAAAACCACACGATATGCATGCAAATGACGCTTTTGGCAGAACGCGCGTGTGGATTTCTACCAAACGACGTGAAAAGTATGCCAATGCTGCTCTTTTTAGAACCCGCACATGGATTTGTGCCAAAACGCGTTTTAAGCATGAATATGACAATTTTGGTAGACGAGGATTCAGTTTTCTGCATAACCCCACGATATGCATGCAAATGGTGCTTTTGGCAGAACGCGCGTGTGGATTTCTACCAAACGACGTGAAAAGCATGCCAATGCTGCTCTTTTTAGCACCCGCACACGGATTTGTGCCAAAACGCGTTTTAAGCATGAATATGACACTTTTGGTAGACGAGGATGCAGTTTTCCGCAAAACCACACGATATGCATGCAAATGGTGCTTTTGGCAGAACTCTCGAGTGGATTTCTACCAAACCACGTGAAAAGCATGCCAATGGTGCTCTTTTTAGAAGCCGCACATGGATTTGTGCCAAAACGCGTTTTAAGCATGAATATGACACTTTTGGTAGACGAGGATGCAGTTTTCTGCAAAACCACACGATATGCATGCAAATGACGCTTTTGGCAGAACGCGCGTGTGGATTTCTACCAAACGACGTGAAAAGCATGCCAATGCTGCTCTTTTTAGAACCCGCACATGGATTTGTGCCAAAACGCGTTTTAAGCATGAATATGACACTTTTGGTAGACGAGGATGCAGTTTTCTGCAAAACCACACGATATGCATGCAAATGGTGCTTTTGGCAGAACGCGCGTGTGGATTTCTACCAAACGACGTGAAAAGCATGCCAATGCTGCTCTTTTTAGCACCCGCACATGGATTTGTGCGAAAACGCGTTTTAAGCATGAATATGCAACTTTTGGTAGACGAGGTAGCAGTTTTCTGCAAAACCACACGATATGCATGCAAATGACGCTTTTGGCAGAACGCGCGTGTGGATTTCCACCAAACGACGTGAAAAGCATGCCAATGCTGCTCTTTTTAGAACCCGCACATGGATTTGTGCCAAAACGCGTTTTAAGCATGAATATGACACTTTTGGTAGACGAGGATGCAGTTTTCTGCATAACCACACGTAATGCATGCAAATGGTGCTTTTGGCAGAACGCGCGTGTGGATTTCTACCAAACGACGTGAAAAGCATGCCAATGCTGCTCTTTTTAGCACCCGCACATGGATTTGTGCGAGAACGCGTTTTAAGCATGAATATGCAACTTTTGGTAGACGAGGAAGCAGTTTTCTGCAAAACCACACGATATGCATGCAAATGACGCTTTTGGCAGAACGCGCGTGTGGATTTCTACCAAACGACGTGAAAAGCATGCCAATGCTGCTCTTTTTAGAACCCGCACATGGATTTGTGCCAAAACGCGTTTTAAGCATGAATATGACACTTTTGGTAGACGAGGATGCAGTTTTCTGCAAAACCACACGATATTCATGCAAATGACGCTTTTGTCAGAACGCGCGTGTGGATTTCTACCAAACGACGTGAAAAGCATGCCAATGCTGCTCTTTTTAGAACCCGCACATGGATTTGTGCCAAAACGCGTTTTAAGCATGAATATGACACTTTTGGTAGACGAGGATGCAGTTTTCTGCATAACCCCACGATATGCATGCAAATGTTGCTTTTGGCAGAACGCGCGTGTGGATTTCTACCAAACGACGTGAAAAGCATGCCAATGCTGTTCTTTTTAGCACCCGCACATGGATTTGTGCCAAAACGTGTTTTAAGCATGAATATGACACTTTTGGTAGACGAGGATGCAGTTTTCTGCAAAACCACAACGATATGCATGCAAATGGTGCTTTTGGCAGAACTCTCGAGTGGATTTCTACCAAACCACGTGAAAAGCATGCCAATGCTGCTCTTTTTAGAACCCGCACATGGATTTGTGCCAAAGCGCGTTTTAAGCATGAATATGACACTTTTGGTAGACGAGGATGCACTTTTCTGCAAAACCACACGATATGCATGCAAATGACGCTTTTGGCAGAACGCGCGTGTGGATTTCTACCAAAAGACGTGAAAAGCATGCCAATCCTGCTCTTTTTAGAACCCGCACATGGATTTGTGCCAAAACGCGTTTTAAGCATGAATATGACAATTTGGTAGATGAGGATGCAGTTTTCTGCAAAACCACACGATATGCATGCAAATGGTGCTTTTGGCAGAACGCGCGTGTGGATTTCTACCAAACGACGTGAAAAGCATGCCAATGCTGCTCTTTTTAGCACCCGCACATGGATTTGTGCGAAAACGCGTTTTAAGCATGAATACGCAACTTTTTGTAGACGAGGATGCAGTTTTCTGCAAAACCACACGATATGCATGCAAATGACGCTTTTGGCAGAACGCGCTTGTGGATTTCTACCAAACGACGTGAAAAGCATGCCAATGCTGCTCTTTTTAGAACCCGCACATGGATTTGTGCCAAAACGCGTTTTAAGCATGAATATGACACTTTTGGTAGACGAGGATGCAGTTTTCTGCATAACCCCACGATATGCATGCAAATGGTGCTTTGGCAGAACGCGCGTGTGGATTTCTACCAAACGACGTGAAAAGCATGCCAATGCTGCTCTTTTTAGCACCCGCATATGGATTTGTGCCAAAACGCGTTTTAAGCATGAATATGACACTTTTGGTAGACGAGGATGCAGTTTTCTGCAAAACCACACGATATGCATGCAAATGGTGCTTTTGGCAGAACTCTCGAGTGGATTTCTACCAAACCACGTGAAAAGCATGCCAATGCTGCTCTTTTTAGAACCCGCACATGGATTTGTGCCAAAACGCGTTTTAAGCATGAATATGACACTTTTGGTAGACGAGGATGCAGTTTTCTGCAAAACCACACGATATGCATGCAAATGACGCTTTTGGCAGAACGCGCGTGTGGATTTCTACCAAACGACGTGAAAAGCATGCCAATGCTGCTCTTTTTAGAACCCGCACATGGATTTGTGCCAAAAACGCGTTTTAAGCATGAATATGACACTTTTGGTAGACGAAGATGCAGTTTTCTGCAAAACCACACGATATGCATGCAAATGGTGCTTTTGGCAGAACGCGCGTGTGGATTTCTACCAAACGACGTGAAAAGCATGCCAATGCTGCTCTTTTTAGCACCCGCACATGGATTTTGTGCGAAAACGCGTTTTAAGCATGAATATGACACTTTTGGTAGACGAGGATGCAGTTTTCTGCAAAACCACACGATATGCATGCAAATGGTGCTTTTGGCAGAACGCGCGTGTGGATTTCTACCAAACGACGTGAAAAGCATGCCAATGCTGCTCTTTTTAGCACCCGCACATAGATTTGTGCGAAAACGCGTTTTAAGCATGAATATGCAACTTTTGGTAGACGAGGATGCAGTTTTCTGCAAAACCACACGATATGCATGCAAATGACGCTTTTGGCAGAACGCGCGTGTGGATTTCTACCAAACGACGTGAAAAGCATGCCAATGCTGCTCTTTTTAGAACCCGCACATGGATTTGTGCCAAAACGCGTTTTAAGCATGAATATGACACTTTTGGTAGACAAGGATGCAGTTTACTGCAAAACCACACGATATGCATGCAAATGACGCTTTTGGCAGAACGCGCGTGTGGATTTCTACCAAACGACGTGAAAAGCATGCCAATGCTGCTCTTTTTTGAACCCGCACATGGATTTGTGCCAAAACGCGTTTTAAGCATGAATATGACACTTTTGGTAGACGAGGATGCAGTTTTCTGCAAAACCACACGATATGCATGCAAATGACGCTTTTGGCAGAACGCGCGTGTGGATTTCTACCAAACGACGTGAAAAGCATGCCAATGCTGCTCTTTTTAGCACCCGCACATGGATTTGTGCCAAAACGCGTTTTAAGCATGAATATGACACTTTTGGTAGACGAGGATGCAGTTTTCTGGAAAACCACACGATATGCATGCAAACGGTGCTTTTGGCAGAACGCGCGTGTGGATTTCTACCAAACGACGTGAAAAGCATGCCAATTCTGGTCTTTTTAGCACCCACACATGGATTTGTGCGAAAACGCGTTTTAAGCATGAATATGCAACTTTTGGTAGACGAGGATGCAGTTTCTGCAAAACCACACGATATGCATGCAAATGACGCTTTTGGCAGAACGCGCGTGTGGATTTCTACCAAACGACGTGAAAAGCATGCCAATGCTGCTCTTTTTAGAACCCGCACATGGATTTGTGCCAAAACGCGTTTTAAGCATGAATATGACACTTTTGGTAGACGAGGATGCAGTTTTCTGCAAAACCACACGATATGCATGCAAATGGTGTTTTGGCAGAACGCGCGTGTGGATTTCTACCAAACGACGTGAAAAGCATGCCAATGCTGCTATTTTTAGCACCCGCACATGGATTTGTGCGAAAAACGCGTTTTTAAGCATGAATATGCAACTTTTGGTAGACGAGGATGCAGTTTTCTGCAAAACCACACGATATGCATGCAAATGACGCATTTGGCAGAACGCGCGTGTGAATTTCTACCAAACGACGCGAAAAGCATGCCAATGCTGCTCTTTTTAGAACCCGCACATGTATTTGTGCCAAAACGCGTTTTAAGCATGAATATGACACTTTTGGTAGACGAGGATGCAGTTTTCTGCATAACCACACGATATGCATGCAAATGGTGCTTTTGGCAGAACGCGCGTGTGGATTTCTACCAAACGACGTGAAAAGCATGCCAATGCTGCTCTTTTTAGCACCCGCACATGGATTTGTGCCAAAACGCGTTTTAAGCATGAATATGACTCTTTTGGTAGACGAGGATGCAGTTTTCTGCAAAACCACACGATATGCATGCAAATGGTGCTTTTGGCAGAACTCTCGAGTGGATTTCTACCGAACGACGTGAAAAGCATGCCAATGCTGCTCTTTTTAGAACCCGCACATGGATTTGTGTCAAAACGCGTTTTAAGCATGAATATGACACTTTTATTAGACGAGGATGCAGTTTTCTGCAAAACCACACGATATGCATGCAAATGACGCTTTTGGCAGAACGCGCGTGTGGATTTCTACCAAACGTCGTGAAAAGCATGCCAATGCTGCTCTTTTTAGAACCCGCACATGGATTTTTGCCAAAACGCGTTTTAAGCATGAATATGACACTTTTGGTAGACGAGGATGCAGTTTTCTGCAAAACCACACGATATGCATGCAAATGGTGCTTTTGGCAGAACGCGCATGTGGATTTCTACCAAACGACGTGAAAAGCATGCCAATGCTGCTCTTTTTAGCACCCGCACATGGATTTGTGCGAAAACGCGTTTTAAGCATGAATATGACACTTTTGGTAGACGAGGATGCAGTTTTCTGCAAAACCACACGATATGCATGCAAATGGTGCTTTTGGCAGAACGCGCGTGTCGATTTCTACCAAACGACGTGAAAAGCATGCCAATGCTGCTCTTTTTAGAACCCGCACATGGATTTGTGCCAAAACGCGTTTTAAGCATGAATATGACACTTTTGGTAGACGAGGATGCAGTTTTCTGCAAAATCACACGATATGCATGCAAATGGTGCTTTTGGCAGAACGCGCGTGTGGATTTCTACCAAACGACGTGAAAAGCATGCCAATGCTGCTCTTTTTAGCACCCGCACATGGATTTGGGCCAAAAAGCGTTTTAAGCATGAATATGCAACTTTTGGTAGACGAGGATGCAGTTTTCTGCAAAACCACACGATATGCATGCAAATGACGCTTTTGGCAGAACGCGTGTGTGGATTTCTACCAAAGGACGTGAAAAGCATGCCAATGCTGCTCTTTTTAGCACCCGCACATGGATTTGTGCCAAAACGCGTTTTAAGCATGAATATGCAACTTTTGGTAGACGAGGATGCAGTTTTCTGCAAAACCACACGATATGCATGCAAATGACGCTTTTGGCAGAACGCGCGTGTGGATTTCTAACAAACGACGTGAAAAGCATGCCAATGCTGCTCTTTTTAGAACCCGCACATGGATTTGTGCCAAAACGCGTTTTAAGCATGAATATGACACTTTTGGTAGACGAGGATGCAGTTTTCTGCAAAACCACACGATATGCATGCAAATGACGCTTTTGGCAGAACGCGCGTGTGGATTTCTATCAAACGACGTGAAAAGCATGCCAATGCTGCTCTTTTTAGAACCCGCACATGGATTTGTGCCAAAACGCGTTTTAACATGAATATGACACTTTTGGTAGACGAGGATGCAGTTTTCTGCAAAACCACACGATATGCATGCAAATGGTGCTTTTGGCAGAACGCGCGTGTGGATTTCTACCAAACGACGTGAAAAGCATGCCAATGCTGCTCTTTTTAGAACCCGCACATGGATTTGTGCCAAAACGCGTTTTAAGCATGAATATGACACTTTTGGGTAGACGAGGATGCAGTTTTCTGCAAAATCACACGATATGCATGCAAATGGTGCTTTTCGCAGAACGCGCGTGTGGGATTTTCTACCAAACGACGTGAAAAAGCATGCCAATGCTGCTCTTTTTAGCACCCGCACATGGATTTGGGCCAAAACGCGTTTTAAGCATGAATATGCAACTTTTGGTAGACGAGGATGCAGTTTTCTGCAAAACCACACGATATGCATGCAAATCGCTTTTTGGCAGAACGCGCGTGTGGATTTCTACCAAAGGACGTGAAAAGCATGCCAATGCTGCTCTTTTAGCACCCGCACATGGATTTGTGCCAAAACGCGTTTTAAGCATGAATATGCAACTTTTGGTAGACGAGGATGCAGTTTTCTGCAAAACCACACGATATGCATGCAAATGACGCTTTTGGCAGAACGCGCGTGTGGATTTCTACCAAACGACGTGAAAAGCATGCAATGCTGCTCTTTTTAGAACCCGCACATGGATTTGTGCCAAAACGCGTTTTAAGCATGAATATGACACTTTGGTAGACGAGGATGCAGTTTTCTGCAAAACCACACGATATGCATGCAAATGACGCTTTTGGCAGAACTCGCGTGTGGATTTCTATCAAACGACGTGAAAAGCATGCCAATGCTGCTCTTTTTAGAACCCGCACATGGATTTGTGCCAAAATGCGTTTTAAACATGAATATGACACTTTTGGTAGACGAGGATGCAGTTTTCTGCAAAACCACACGATATGCATGCAAATGGTGCTTTTGGCAGAACGCGCGTGTGGATTTCTAACAAACGACGTGAAAAGCATGCCAATGCTGCTCTTTTTAGAACCCGCACATGGATTTGTGCCAAAACGCGTTTTAAGCATGAATATGACACTTTTGGTAGACGAGGATGCAGTTTTCTGCAAAATCACACGATATGCATGCAAATGGTGCTTTTGGCAGAACGCGCGTGTGGATTTCTACCAAACGACGTGAAAAGCATGCCAATGCTGCTCTTTTTAGAACCCGCACATGGATTTGTGCCAAAACGCGTTTTAAGCATGAATATGACACTTTTGGTAGACGAGGATGCAGTTTTCTGCAAAATCACACGATATGCATGCAAATGGTGCTTTTCGCAGAACGCGCGTGTGGATTTCTACCAAACGACGTGAAAAGCATGCCAATGCTGCTCTTTTTAGCACCCGCACATGGATTTGGGCCAAAACGCGTTTTAAGCATGAATATGCAACTTTTGGTAGACGAGGATGCAGTTTTCTGCAAAACCACACGATATGCATGCAAATGACGCTTTTTGGCAGAACGCGCGTGTGGATTTCTACCAAAGGACGTGAAAAGCATGCCAATGCTGCTCTTTTTAGCACCCGCACATGGATTTGTGCCAAAACGCGTTTTAAGCATGAATATGCAACTTTTGGTAGACGAGGATGCAGTTTTCTGCAAAACCACACGATATGCATGCAAATGACGCTTTTGGCAGAACGCGCGTGTGGATTTCTACCAAACGACGTGAAAAGCATGCCAATGCTGCTCTTTTTAGAACCCGCACATGGATTTGTGCCAAAACGCGTTTTAAGCATGAATATGACACTTTTGGTAGACGAGGATGCAGTTTTCTGCAAAACCACACGATATGCATGCAAATGACGCTTTTGGCAGAACTCGCGTGTGGATTTCTATCAAACGACGTGAAAAGCATGCAATGCTGCTCTTTTTAGAACCCGCACATGGATTTGTGCCAAAATGCGTTTTAAACATGAATATGACACTTTTGGTAGACGAGGATGCAGTTTTCTGCAAAACCACACGATATGCATGCAAATGGTGCTTTTGGCAGAACGCGCGTGTGGATTTCTAACAAACGACGTGAAAAGCATGCCAATGCTGCTCTTTTTAGAACCCGCACATGGATTTGTGCCAAAACGCGTTTTAAGCATGAATATGACACTTTTGGTAGACGAGGATGCAGTTTTCTGCAAAATCACACGATATGCATGCAAATGGTGCTTTTGGCAGAACGCGCGTGTGGATTTCTACCAAACGACGTGAAAAGCATGCCAATGCTGCTCTTTTTAGCACCCGCACATGGATTTGGGCCAAAACGCGTTTTAAGCATGAATATGCAACTTTTGGTAGACGAGGATGCAGTTTTCTGCAAAACCACACGATATGCATGCAAATGACGCTTTTGGCAGAACGCGCGTGTGGATTTCTACCAAAGGACGTGAAAAGCATGCCAATGCTGCTCTTTTTAGCACCCGCACATGTATTTGTGCCAAAACGCGTTTTAAGCATGAATATGCAACTTTTGGTAGACGAGGATGCAGTTTTCTGCAAAACCACACGATATGCATGCAAATGACGCTTTTGGCAGAACGCGCGTGTGGATTTCTACCAAACGACGTGAAAAGCATGCCAATGCTGCTCTTTTTAGCACCCGCACATGGATTTAGGCCAAAACGCGTTTTAAGCATGAATATGCAACTTTTGGTAGACGAGGATGCAGTTTTCTGCAAAACCACACGATATGCATGCAAATGACGCTTTTTGCAGAACGCGCGTGTGGATTTCTACCAAACGACGTGAAAAGCATGCCAATGCTGCTCTTTTTAGCACCCGCACATGGATTTGTGCCAAAACGCGTTTTAAGCATGAATATGCAACTTTTAGTAGACGAGGATGCAGTTTTCTGAAAAACCACACGATATGCATGCAAATGACGCTTTTGGCAGAACGCGCGTGTGGATTTCTACCAAACGACGTGAAAAGCATGCCGATGCTGCTCTTTTTAGAACCCGCACATGGATTTGTGCCAAAACGCGTTTTAAGCATGAATATGACACTTTTGGTAGACGAGGATGCAGTTTTCTGCAAAACCACACGATATGCATGCAAATGGTGTTTTGGCAGAACGCGCGTGTGGATTTCTACCAAACGACGTGAAAAGCATGCCAATGCTGCTATTTTTAGCACCCGCACATGGATTTGTGGGAAAACGCGCTTTAAGCATGAATATGCAACATTTGGTAGACGAGGATGCAGTTTTCTGCAAAACCACACGATATGCAAGCAAATGACGCATTTGGCAGAACGCGCGTGTGAATTTCTACCAAACGACGCGAAAAGCATGCCAATGCTGCTCTTTTTAGAACCCGCACATGTATTTGTGCCAAAACGCGTTTTAAGCATGAATATGACACTTTTGGTAGACGAGGATGCAGTTTTCTGCATAACCACACGATATGCATGCAAATGGTGCTTTTGGCAGAACGCGCGTGTGGATTTCTACCAAACGACGTGAAAAGCATGCCAATGCTGCTCTTTTTAGCACCCGCACATGGATTTGTGCCAAAACGCGTTTTAAGCATGAATATGACTCTTTTGGTAGACGAGGATGCAGTTTTCTGCAAAACCACACGATATGCATGCAAATGGTGCTTTTGGCAGAACTCTCGAGTGGATTTCTACCGAACGACGTGAAAAGCATGCCAATGCTGCTCTTTTTAGAACCCGCACATGGATTTGTGCCAAAACGCGTTTTAAGCATGAATATGACACTTTTATTAGACGAGGATTCAGTTTTCTGCAAAACCACACGATATGCATGCAAATGACGCTTTTGGCAGAACGCGCGTGTGGATTTCTACCAAACGTCGTGAAAAGCATGCCAATGCTGCTCTTTTTAGAACCCGCACATGGATTTGTGCCAAAACGCGTTTTAAGCATGAATATGACACTTTTGGTAGACGAGGATGCAGTTCTCTGCAAAACCACACGATATGCATGCAAATGGTGCTTTTGGCAGAACGCGCATGTGGATTTCTACCAAACGACGTGAAAAGCATGCCAATGCTGCTCTTTTTAGCACCCGCACATGGATTTGTGCGAAAACGCGTTTTAAGCATGAATATGACACTTTTGGTAGACGAGGATGCAGTTTTCTGCAAAACCACACGATATGCATGCAAATGGTGCTTTTGGCAGAACGCGCGTGTCGATTTCTACCAAACGACGTGAAAAGCATGCCAATGCTGCTCTTTTTAGAACCCGCACATGGATTTGTGCCAAAACGCGTTTTAAGCATGAATATGACACTTTTGGTAGACGAGGATGCAGTTTTCTGCAAAATCACACGATATGCATGCAAATGGTGCTTTTGGCAGAACGCGCGTGTGGATTTCTACCAAACGACGGGAAAAGCATGCCAATGCTGCTCTTTTTAGCACCCGCACATGGATTTGGGCCAAAACGCGTTTTAAGCATGAATATGCAACTTTTGGTAGACGAGGATGCAGTTTTCTGCAAAACCACACGATATGCATGCAAATGACGCTTTTGGCAGAACGCGTGTGTGGATTTCTACCAAAGGACGTGAAGCATGCCAATGCTGCTCTTTTTAGCACCCGCACATGGATTTGTGCCAAAACGCGTTTTAAGCATGAATATGCAACTTTTGGTAGACGAGGATGCAGTTTTCTGCAAAACCACACGATATGCATGCAAATGACGCTTTTGGCAGAACGCGCGTGTGGATTTCTACCAAACGACGTGAAAAGCATGCCAATGCTGCTCTTTTTAGAACCCGCACATGGATTTGTGCCAAAACGCGTTTTAAGCATGAATATGACACTTTTGGTAGACGAGGATGCAGTTTTCTGCAAAACCACACGATATGCATGCAAATGACGCTTTTGGCAGAACGCGCGTGTGGATTTCTATCAAACGACGTGAAAAGCATGCCAATGCTGCTCTTTTTAGAACCCGCACATGGATTTGTGCCAAAACGCGTTTTAAACATGAATATGACACTTTTGGTAGACGAGGATGCAGTTTTCTGCAAAACCACACGATATGCATGCAAATGGTGCTTTTGGCAGAACGCGCGTGTGGATTTCTACCAAACGACGTGAAAAGCATGCCAATGCTGCTCTTTTTAGAACCCGCACATGGATTTGTGCCAAAACGCGTTTTAAGCATGAATATGACACTTTTGGTAGACGAGGATGCAGTTTTCTGCAAAATCACACGATATGCATGCAAATGGTGCTTTTGGCAGAACGCGCGTGTGGATTTCTACCAAACGACGTCAAAAGCATGCCAATGCTGCTCTTTTTAGCACCCGCACATGGATTTGGGCCAAAACGCGTTTTAAGCATGAATATGCAACTTTTGGTAGACGAGGATGGAGTTTTCTGCAAAACCACACGATATGCATGCAAATGACGCTTTTGGCAGAACGCGCGTGTGGATTTCTACCAAAGGACGTGAAAAGCATGCCAATGCTGCTCTTTTTAGCACCCGCACATGGATTTGTGCCAAAACGCGTTTTAAGCATGAATATGCAACTTTTGGTAGACGAGGATGCAGTTTTCTGCAAAACCACACGATATGCATGCAAATGACGCTTTTGGCAGAACGCGCGTGTGGATTTCTACCAAACGACGTGAAAAGCATGCCAATGCTGCTCTTTTTAGAACCCGCACATGGATTTGTGCCAAAACGCGTTTTAAGCATGAATATGACACTTTTGGTAGACGAGGATGCAGTTTTCTGCAAAACCACACGATATGCATGCAAATGACGCTTTTGGCAGAACGCGCGTGTGGATTTCTATCAAACGACGTGAAAAGCATGCCAATGCTGCTCTTTTTAGAACCCGCACATGGATTTGTGCCAAAATGCGTTTTAAACATGAATATGACACTTTTGGTAGACGAGGATGCAGTTTTCTGCAAAACCACACGATATGCATGCAAATGGTGCTTTTGGCAGAACGCGCGTGTGGATTTCTACCAAACGACGTGAAAAGCATGCCAATGCTGCTCTTTTTAGAACCCGCACATGGATTTGTGCCAAAACGCGTTTTAAGCATGAATATGACACTTTTGGTAGACGAGGATGCAGTTTTCTGCAAAATCACACGATATGCATGCAAATGGTGCTTTTGGCAGAACGCGCGTGTGGATTTCTACCAAACGACGTGAAAAGCATGCCAATGCTGCTCTTTTTAGCACCCGCACATGGATTTGGGCCAAAACGCGTTTTAAGCATGAATATGCAACTTTTGGTAGACGAGGATGCAGTTTTCTGCAAAACCACACGATATGCATGCAAATGACGCTTTTGGCAGAACGCGCGTGTGGATTTCTACCAAAGGACGTGAAAAGCATGCCAATGCTGCTCTTTTTAGCACCCGCACATGTATTTGTGCCAAAACGCGTTTTAAGCATGAATATGCAACTTTTGGTAGACGAGGATGCAGTTTTCTGCAAAACCACACGATATGCATGCAAATGACGCTTTTGGCAGAACGCGCGTGTGGATTTCTACCAAACGACGTGAAAAGCATGCCAATGCTGCTCTTTTTAGCACCCGCACATGGATTTGGGCCAAAACGCGTTTTAAGCATGAATATGCAACTTTTGGTAGACGAGGATGCAGTTTTCTGCAAAACCACACGATATGCATGCAAATGACGCTTTTGGCAGAACGCGCGTGTGGATTTCTACCAAACGACGTGAAAAGCATGCCAATGCTGCTCTTTTTAGAACCCGCACATGGATTTGTGCCAAAACGCGTTTTAAGCATGAATATGACACTTTTGGTAGACGAGGATGCAGTTTTCTGCAAAACCACACGATATGCATGCAAATGGTGCTTTTGGCAGAACGCGCGTGTGGATTTCTACCAAACGACGTGAAAAGCATGCCAATGCTGCTCTTTTTAGCACCCGCACATGGATTTGTGCGAAAACGCGTTTTAAGCATGTATATGCAACTTTTGGTAGACGAGGATGCAGTTTTCTGCAAAACCACACGATATGCATGCAAATGACGCTTTTGGCAGAACGCGCTTGTGGATTTCTACCAAACGACGTGAAAAGCATGCCAATGCTGCTCTTTTTAGAACCTGCACATGGATTTGTGCCAAAACGCGTTTTAAGCATGAATATGACACTTTTTGTAGACGAGGATGCAGTTTTCTGCAAAACCACACGATATGCATGCAAATGGTGCTTTTGGCAGAACGCGCGTGTGGATTTCTACCAAACGACGTGAAAAGCATGCCAATGCTGCTCTTTTTAGAACCCGCACATGGGTTTGTGCCAAAACGCGTTTTAAGCATGAATATGACACTTTTGGTAGACGAGGATGCAGTTTTCTGCAAAATCACACGATATGCATGCAAATGGTGCTTTTGGCAGAACGCGCGTGTGGATTTCTACCAAACGACGTGAAAAGCATGCCAATGCTGCTCTTTTTAGCACCCGCACATGGATTTGGGCCAAAACGCGTTTTAAGCATGAATATGCAACTTTTGGTAGACGAGGATGCAGTTTTCTGCAAAACCACACGATATGCATGCAAATGACGCTTTTGGCAGAACGCGCGTGTGGATTTCTACCAAAGGACGTGAAAAGCATGCCAATGCTGCTCTTTTTAGCACCCGCACATGTATTTGTGCCAAAACGCGTTTTAAGCATGAATATGCAACTTTTGGTAGACGAGGATGCAGTTTTCTGCAAAACCACACGATATGCATGCAAATGACGCTTTTGGCAGAACGCGCGTGTGGATTTCTACCAAACGACGTGAAAAGCATGCCAATGCTGCTCTTTTTAGCACCCGCACATGGATTTGGGCCAAAACGCGTTTTAAGCATGAATATGCAACTTTTGGTAGACGAGGATGCAGTTTTCTGCAAAACCACACGATATGCATGCAAATGACGCTTTTGGCAGAACGCGCGTGTGGATTTCTACCAAACGACGTGAAAAGCATGCCAATGCTGCTCTTTGTAGAACCCGCACATGGATTTGTGCCAAAACGCGTTTTAAGCATGAATATGACACTTTTGGTAGACGAGGATGCAGTTTTCTGCAAAACCACACGATATGCATGCAAATGGTGCTTTTGGCAGAACGCGCGTGTGGATTTCTACCAAACGACGTGAAAAGCATGCCAATGCTGCTCTTTTTAGCACCCGCACATGGATTTGTGCGAAAACGCGTTTTAAGCATGTATATGCAACTTTTGGTAGACGAGGATGCAGTTTTCTGCAAAACCACACGATATGCATGCAAATGACGCTTTTGGCAGAACGCGCTTGTGGATTTCTACCAAACGACGTGAAAAGCATGCCAATGCTGCTCTTTTTAGAACCTGCACATCGATTTGTGCCAAAACGCGTTTTAAGCATGAATATGACACTTTTTGTAGACGAGGATGCAGTTTTCTGCAAAACCACACGATATGCATGCAAATGGTGCTTTTGGCAGAACGCGCGTGTGGATTTCTAGCAAACGACGTGAAAAGCATGCCAATGCTGCTCTTTTTAGCACCCGCACATGGATTTGTGCGAAAACGCGTTTTAAGCATGAATATGCAACTTTTGGTAGACGAGGATGCAGTTTTCTGCAAAACCACACGATATGCATGCAAATGACGCTTTTGGCAGAACGCGCTTGTGGATTTCTACCAAACGACGTGAAAAGCATGCCAATGCTGCTCTTTTTAGAACCCGCACATGGATTTGTGCCAAAACGCGTTTAAAGCATGAATATGACACTTTTGGTAGAAGAGGATGCAGTTTTCTGCATAACCACACGATATGCATGCAAATGGTGCTTTTGGCAGAACGCGCGTGTGGATTTCTACCAAACGACGTGAAAAGCATGCCAATGCTGCTCTTTTTAGCACCCGCAAATGGATTTGGGCCAAAACGCGTTTTAAGCATGAATATGCAACTTTTGGTAGACGAGGATGCAGTTTTCTGCAAAACCACACGATATGCATGCAAATGACGCTTTTGGCAGAACGCGCGTGTGGATTTCTACCAAAGGACGTGAAAAGCATGCCAATGCTGCTCTTTTTAGCACCCGCACATGTATTTGTGCCAAAACGCGTTTTAAGCATGAATATGCAACTTTTGGTAGACGAGGATGCAGTTTTCTGCAAAACCACACGATATGCATGCAAATGACGCTTTTGGCAGAACGCGCGTGTGGATTTCTACCAAACGACGTGAAAAGCATGCCAATGCTGCTCTTTTTAGCACCCGCACATGGATTTGGGCCAAAACGCGTTTTAAGCATGAATATGCAACTTTTGGTAGACGAGGATGCAGTTTTCTGCAAAACCACACGATATGCATGCAAATGACGCATTTGGCAGAACGCGCGTGTGAATTTCTACCAAACGACGCGAAAAGCATGCCAATGCTGCTCTTTTTAGAACCCGCACATGTATTTGTGCCAAAACGCGTTTTAAGCATGAATATGACACTTTTGGTAGACGAGGATGCAGTTTTCTGCATAACCACACGATATGCATGCAAATGGTGCTTTTGGCAGAACGCGCGTGTGGATTTCTACCAAACGACGTGAAAAGCATGCCAATGCTGCTCTTTTTAGCACCCGCACATGGATTTGTGCCAAAACGCGTTTTAAGCATGAATATGACTCTTTTGGTAGACGAGGATGCAGTTTTCTGCAAAACCACACGATATGCATGCAAATGGTGCTTTTGGCAGAACTCTCGAGTGGATTTCTACCGAACGACGTGAAAAGCATGCCAATGCTGCTCTTTTTAGAACCCGCACATGGATTTGTGCCAAAACGCGTTTTAAGCATGAATATGACACTTTTATTAGACGAGGATGCAGTTTTCTGCAAAACCACACGATATGCATGCAAATGACGCTTTTGGCAGAACGCGCGTGTGGATTTCTACCAAACGACGTGAAAAGCATGCCAATGCTGCTCTTTGTAGAACCCGCACATGGATTTGTGCCAAAACGCGTTTTAAGCATGAATATGACACTTTTGGTAGACGAGGATGCAGTTTTCTGCAAAACCACACGATATGCATGCAAATGGTGCTTTTGGCAGAACGCGCGTGTGGATTTCTACCAAACGACGTGAAAAGCATGCCAATGCTGCTCTTTTTAGCACCCGCACATGGATTTGTGCGAAAACGCGTTTTAAGCATGTATATGCAACTTTTGGTAGACGAGGATGCAGTTTTCTGCAAAACCACACGATATGCATGCAAATGACGCTTTTGGCAGAACGCGCTTGTGGATTTCTACCAAACGACGTGAAAAGCATGTCAATGCTGCTCTTTTTAGAACCTGCACATCGATTTGTGCCAAAACGCGTTTTAAGCATGAATATGACACTTTTTGTAGACGAGGATGCAGTTTTCTGCAAAACCACACGATATGCATGCAAATGGTGCTTTTGGCAGAACGCGCGTGTGGATTTCTAGCAAACGACGTGAAAAGCATGCCAATGCTGCTCTTTTTAGCACCCGCACATGGATTTGTGCGAAAACGCGTTTTAAGCATGAATATGCAACTTTTGGTAGACGAGGATGCAGTTTTCTGCAAAACCACACGATATGCATGCAAATGACGCTTTTGGCAGAACGCGCTTGTGGATTTCTACCAAACGACGTGAAAAGCATGCCAATGCTGCTCTTTTTAGAACCCGCACATGGATTTGTGCCAAAACGCGTTTAAAGCATGAATATGACACTTTTGGTAGAAGAGGATGCAGTTTTCTGCATAACCACACGATATGCATGCAAATGGTGCTTTTGGCAGAACGCGCGTGTGGATTTCTACCAAACGACGTGAAAAGCATGCCAATGCTGCTCTTTTTAGCACCCGCAAATGGATTTGGGCCAAAACGCGTTTTAAGCATGAATATGCAACTTTTGGTAGACGAGGATGCAGTTTTCTGCAAAACCACACGATATGCATGCAAATGACGCTTTTGGCAGAACACGCGTGTGGATTTCTACCAAAGGACGTGAAAAGCATGCCAATGCTGCTCTTTTTAGCACCCGCACATGTATTTGTGCCAAAACGCGTTTTAAGCATGAATATGCAACTTTTGGTAGACGAGGATGCAGTTTTCTGCAAAACCACACGATATGCATGCAAATGACGCTTTTGGCAGAACGCGCGTGTGGATTTCTACCAAACGACGTGAAAAGCATGCCAATGCTGCTCTTTTTAGCACCCGCACATGGATTTGGGCCAAAACGCGTTTTAAGCATGAATATGCAACTTTTGGTAGACGAGGATGCAGTTTTCTGCAAAACCACACGATATGCATGCAAATGACGCTTTTGGCAGAACGCGCGTGTGGATTTCTACCAAACGACGTGAAAAGCATGCCAATGCTGCTCTTTTTAGCACCCGCACATGGATTTGTGCCAAAACGCGTTTTAAGCATGATTATGCAACTTTTAGTAGACGAGGATGCAGTTTTCTGAAAAACCACACGATATGCATGCAAATGACGCTTTTGGCAGAACGCGCGTGTGGATTTCCACCAAACGACGTGAAAAGCATGCCAATGCTGCTCTTTTTAGAACCCGCACATGGATTTGTGCCAAAACGCGTTTTAAGCATGAATATGACACTTTTGGTAGACGAGGATGCAGTTTTCTGCATAACCACACGTAATGCATGCAAATGGTGCTTTTGGCAGAACGCGCGTGTGGATTTCTACCAAACGACGTGAAAAGCATGCCAATGCTGTTCTTTTTAGCACCCGCACATGGATTTGTGCGAAAACGCGTTTTAAGCATGAATATGCAACTTTTGGTAGACGAGGAAGCAGTTTTCTGCAAAACCACACGATATGCATGCAAATGACGCTTTTGGCAGAACGCGCGTGTGGATTTCTACCAAACGACGTGAAAAGCATGCCAATGCTGCTCTTTTTAGAACCCGCACATGGATTTGTGCCAAAACGCGTTTTAAGCATGAATATGACACTTTTGGTAGACGAGGATGCAGTTTTCTGCAAAACCACACGATATTTATGCAAATGACGCTTTTGGCAGAACGCGCGTGTGGATTTCTACCAAACGACGTGAAAAGCATGCCAATGCTGCTCTTTTTAGAACCCGCACATGGATTTGTGCCAAAACGCGTTTTAAGCATGAATATGACACTTTTGGTAGACGAGGATGCAGTTTTCTGCATAACCCCACGATATGCATGCAAATGGTGCTTTTGGCAGAACGCGCGTGTGGATTTCTACCAAACGACGTGAAAAGCATGCCAATGCTGTTCTTTTTAGCACCCGCACATGGATTTGTGCCAAAACGTGTTTTAAGCATGAATATGACACTTTTGGTAGACGAGAATGCAGTTTTTCTGCAAAACCACAACGATATGCATGCAAATGGTGCTTTTGGCAGAACTCTCGAGTGGATTTCTACCAAACCACGTGAAAAGCATGCCAATGCTGCTCTTTTTAGAACCCGCACATGGATTTGTGCCAAAGCGCGTTTTAAGCATGAATATGACACTTTTGGTAGACGAGGATGCACTTTTCTGCAAAACCACACGATATGCATGCAAATGACGCTTTTGGCAGAACGCGCGTGTGGATTTCTACCAAACGACGTGAAAAGCATGCCAATCCTGCTCTTTTTAGAACCCGCACATGGATTTGTGCCAAAACGCGTTTTAAGCATGAATATGACACTTTGGTAGACGAGGATGCAGTTTTCTGCAAAACCACACGATATGCATGCAAATGGTGCTTTTGGCAGAACGCGCGTGTGGATTTCTACCAAACGACGTGAAAAGCATGCCAATGCTGCTCTTTTTAGCACCCGCACATGGATTTGTGCGAAAACGCGTTTTAAGCATGAATACGCAACTTTTTGTAGACGAGGATGCAGTTTTCTGCAAAACCACACGATATGCATGCAAATGACGCTTTTGGCAGAACGCGCGTGTGGATTTCTACCAAACGACGTGAAAAGCATGCCAATGCTGCTCTTTTTAGAACCCGCACATGGATTTGTGCCAAAACGCGTTTTAAGCATGAATATGACACTTTTGGTAGACGAAGATGCAGTTTTCTGCAAAACCACACGATATGCATGCAAATGGTGCTTTTGGCAGAACGCGCGTGTGGATTTCTACCAAACGACGTGAAAAGCATGCCAATGCTGCTCTTTTTAGCACCCGCACATGGATTTGTGCGAAAACGCGTTTTAAGCATGAATATGACACTTTTGGTAGACGAGGATGCAGTTTTCTGCAAAACCACACGATATGCATGCAAATGGTGCTTTTGGCAGAACGCGCGTGTGGATTTCTACCAAACGACGTGAAAAGCATGCCAATGCTGCTCTTTTTGCACCCGCACATAGATTTGTGCGAAAACGCGTTTTAAGCATGAATATGCAACTTTTGGTAGACGAGGATGCAGTTTTCTGCAAAACCACACGATATGCATGCAAATGACGCATTTGGCAGAACGCGCGTGTGAATTTCTACCAAACGACGCGAAAAGCATGCCAATGCTGCTCTTTTTAGAACCCGCACATGTATTTGTGCCAAAACGCGTTTTAAGCATGAATATGACACTTTTGGTAGACGAGGATGCAGTTTTCTGCATAACCACACGATATGCATGCAAATGGTGCTTTTGGCAGAACGCGCGTGTGGATTTCTACCAAACGACGTGAAAAGCATGCCAATGCTGCTCTTTTTAGCACCCGCACATGGATTTGTGCCAAAACGCGTTTTAAGCATGAATATGACTCTTTTGGTAGACGAGGATGCAGTTTTCTGCAAAACCACACGATATGCATGCAAATGGTGCTTTTGGCAGAACGCGCGTGTGGATTTCTACCGAACGACGTGAAAAGCATGCCAATGCTGCTCTTTTTAGAACCCGCACATGGATTTGTGCCAAAACGCGTTTTAAGCATGAATATGACACTTTTATTAGACGAGGATGCAGTTTTCTGCAAAACCACACGATATGCATGCAAATGACGCTTTTGGCAGAACGCCCGTGTGGATTTCTACCAAACGACGTGAAAAGCATGCCAATGCTGCTCTTTTTAGAACCCGCACATGGATTTGTGCCAAAACGCGTTTTAAGCATGAATATGACACTTTTGGTAGACGAGGATGCAGTTTTCTGCAAAACCACACGATATGCATGCAAATGGTGCTTTTGGCAGAACGCGCGTGTGGATTTCTACCAAACGACGTGAAAAGCATGCCAATGCTGCTCTTTTTAGCACCCGCACATGGATTTGTGCGAAAACGCGTTTTAAGCATGAATATGCAACTTTTGGTAGACGAGGATGCAGTTTTCTGCAAAACCACACGATATGCATGCAAATGACGCATTTGGCAGAACGCGCGTGTGGATTTCTACCAAACGACGTGAAAAGCATGCCAATGCTGCTCTTTTTAGCACCCGCACATGGATTTGTGCGAAAACGCGTTTTAAGCATGAATATGACACTTTTGGTAGAAGAGGATGCAGTTTTCTGCAAAACCACACGATATGCATGCAAATGGTGCTTTTGGCAGAACGCGCGTGTGGATTTCTACCAAACGACGTGAAAAGCATGCCAATGCTGCTCTTTTTAGCACTCGCACATGGATTTGTGCGAAAACGCGTTTTAAGCATGAATATGCAACTTTTGGTAGACGAGGATGCAGTTTTCTGCAAAACCACACGATATGCATGCAAATGACGCTTTTGGCAGAACGCGCGTGTGGATTTCTACCGAACGACGTGAAAAGCATGCCAATGCTGCTCTTTTTAGAGAACGCACATGGATTTGTGCCAAAACGCGTTTTAAGCATGAATATGACACTTTTATTAGACGAGGATGCAGTTTTCTGCAAAACCACACGATATGCATGCAAATGGTGCTTTTGCCAGAACGCGCGTGTGGATTTCTACCAAACGACGTGAAAAGCATGCCAATGCTGCTCTTTTTAGAACCCGCACATGGATTTGTGCCAAAACGCGTTTTAGGCATGAATATGACACTTTTGGTAGACGAGGATGCAGTTTTCTGCAAAACCACACGATATTCATGCAAATGACGCTTTTGGCAGAACGCGCGTGTGGATTTCTACCAAACGACGTGAAAAGCATGCCAATGCTGCTCTTTTTAGAACCCGCACATGGATTTGTGCCAAAACGCGTTTTAAGCATGAATATGACACTTTTGGTAGACGAGGATGCAGTTTTCTGCAAAACCACACGATATGCATGCAAATGACGCTTTTGGCAGAACGCGCGTCTGGATTTCTACCAAACGACGTGAAAAGCATGCCAATGCTGCTCTTTTTAGAACCCGCACATGGATTTGTGCCAAAACGCGTTTTAAGCATGAATATGACAATTTTGGTAGACGAGGATTCAGTTTTCTGCATAACCCCACGATATGCATGCAAATGGTGCTTTTGGCAGAACGCGCGTGTGGATTTCTACCAAACGACGTGAAAAGCATGCCAATGCTGCTCTTTTTAGCACCCGCACTTGGATTTGTGCCAAAACGCGTTTTAAGCATGAATATGACACTTTTGGTAGACGAGGATGCAGTTTTCCGCAAAACCACACGATATGCATGCAAATGGTGCTTTTGGCAGAACTCTCGAGTGGATTTCTACCAAACCACGTGAAAAGCATGCCAATGGTGCTCTTTTTAGAACCCGCACATGGATTTGTGCCAAAACGCGTTTTAAGCATGAATATGACACTTTTGGTAGACGAGGATGCAGTTTTCTGCAAAACCACACGATATGCATGCAAATGACGCTTTTGGCAGAACGCGCGTGTGGATTTCTGCCAAACGACGTGAAAAGCATGCCAATGCTGCTCTTTTTAGAACCCGCACATGTATTTGTGCCAAAACGCGTTTTAAGCATGAATATGACACTTTTGGTAGACGAGGATGCAGTTTTCTGCAAAACCACACGATATGCATGCAAATGGTGCTTTTGGCAGAGCGCGCGTGTGGATTTCTACCAAACGACGTGAAAAGCATGCCAATGCTGCTCTTTTTAGCACCCGCACATGGATTTGTGCGAAAACGCGTTTTAAGCATGAATATGCAACTTTTGGTAGACGAGGATGCAGTTTTCTGCAAAACCACACGATATGCATGCAAATGACGCTTTTGGCAGAACGCGCGTGTGGATTTCCACCAAACGACGTGAAAAGCATGCCAATGCTGCTCTTTTTAGAACCCGCACATGGATTTGTGCCAAAACGCGTTTTAAGCATGAATATGACACTTTTGGTAGACGAGGATGCAGTTTTCTGCATAACCACACGATATTCATGCAAATGACGCTTTTGGCAGAACGCGCGTGTGGATTTCTACCAAACGACGTGAAAAGCATGCCAATGCTGCTCTTTTTAGCACCCGCACATGGATTTGTGCGAAAACGCGTTTTAAGCATGAATATGCAACTTTTGGTAGACGAGGAAGCAGTTTTCTGCAAAACCACACGATATGCATGCAAATGACGCTTTTGGCAGAACGCGCGTGTGGATGTCTACCAAACGACGTGAAAAGCATGCCAATGCTGCTCTTTTTAGAACCCGCACATGGATTTGTGCCAAAACGCGTTTTAAGCATGAATATGACACTTTTGGTAGACGAGGATGCAGTTTTCTGCAAAACCACACGATATTCATGCAAATGACGCTTTTGGCAGAACGCGCGTGTGGATTTCTACCAAACGACGTGAAAAGCATGCCAATGCTGCTCTTTTTAGAACCCGCACATGGATTTGTGCCAAAACGCGTTTTAAGCATGAATATGACACTTTTGGTAGGCGAGGATGCAGTTTTCTGCATAACCCCACGATATGCATGCAAATGGTGCTTTTGGCAGAACGCGCGTGTGGATTTCTACCAAACGACGTGAAAAGCATGCCAATGCTGTTCTTTTTAGCACCCGCACATGGATTTGTGCCAAAACGTGTTTTAAGCATGAATATGACACTTTTGGTAGACGAGGATGCAGTTTTCTGCAAAACCACAACGATATGCATGCAAATGGTGCTTTTGGCAGAACTCTCGAGTGGATTTCTACCAAACCACGTGAAAAGCATGCCAATGCTGCTCTTTTTAGAACCCGCACATGGATTTGTGCCAAAGCGCGTTTTAAGCATGAATATGACACTTTTGGTAGACGAGGATGCACTTTTCTGCAAAACCACACGATATGCATGCAAATGACGCTTTTGGCAGAACGCGCGTGTGGATTTCTACCAAACGACGTGAAAAGCATGCCAATCCTGCTCTTTTTAGAACCCGCACATGGATTTGTGCCAAAACGCGTTTTAAGCATGAATATGACACTTTGGTAGACGAGGATGCAGTTTTCTGCAAAACCACACGATATGCATGCAAATTGTGCTTTTGGCAGAACGCGCGTGTGGATTTCTACCAAACGACGTGAAAAGCATGCCAATGCTGCTCTTTTTAGCACCCGCACATGGATTTGTGCGAAAACGCGTTTTAAGCATCAATACGCAACTTTTTGTAGACGAGGATGCAGTTTTCTGCAAAACCACACGATATGCATGCAAATGACGCTTTTGGCAGAACGCGCGTGTGGATTTCTACCAAACGACGTGAAAAGCATGCCAATGCTGCTCTTTTTAGAACCCGCACATGGATTTGTGCCAAAACGCGTTTTAAGCATGAATATGACACTTTTGGTAGACGAGGATGCAGTTTTCTGCATAACCCCACGATATGCATGCAAATGGTGCTTTTGGCAGAACGCGCGTGTGGATTTCTACCAAACGACGTGAAAAGCATGCCAATGCTGCTCTTTTTAGCACCCGCACATGGATTTGTGCCAAAACGCGTTTTAAGCATGAATATGACACTTTTGGTAGACGAGGATGCAGTTTTCTGCAAAACCACACGATATGCATGCAAATGGTGCTTTTGGCAGAACACTCGAGTGGATTTCTACCAAACCACGTGAAAAGCATGCCAATGCTGCTCTTTTTAGAACCCGCACATGGATTTGTGCCAAAACGCGTTTTAAGCATGAATATGACACTTTTGGTAGACGAGGATGCAGTTTTCTGCAAAACCACACGATATGCATGCAAATGACGCTTTTGGCAGAACGCGCGTGTGGATTTCTACCAAACGACGTGAAAAGCATGCCAATGCTGCTCTTTTTAGCACCCGCACATGGATTTGTGCGAAAACGCGTTTTAAGCATGAATATGACACTTTTGGTAGACGAGGATGCAGTTTTCTGCAAAACCACACGATATGCATGCAAATGGTGCTTTTGGCAGAACGCGCGTGTTGATTTCTACCAAACGACGTGAAAAGCATGCCAATGCTGCTCTTTTTAGCACCCGCACATAGATTTGTGCGAAAACGCGTTTTAAGAAAGAATATGCAACTTTTGGTAGACGAGGATTCAGTTTTCTGCAAAACCACACGATATGCATGCAAATGACGCTTTTGGCAGAACGCGCGTGTGGATTTCTACCAAACGACGTGAAAAGCATGCCAATGCTGCTCTTTTTAGAACCCGCACATGGATTTGTGCCAAAACGCGTTTTAAGCATGAATATGACACTTTTGGTAGACAAGGATGCAGTTTTCTGCAAAACCACACGATATGCATGCAAATGACGCTTTTGGCAGAACGCGCGTGTGGATTTCTACCAAACGACGTGAAAAGCATGCCAATGCTGCTCTTTTTTGAACCCGCACATGGATTTGTGCCAAAACGCGTTTTAAGCATGAATATGACACTTTTGGTAGACGAGGATGCAGTTTTCTGCAAAACCACACGATATGCATGCAAATGACGCTTTTGGCAGAACGCGCGTGTGGATTTCTACCAAACGACGTGAAAAGCATGCCAATGCTGCTCTTTTTAGCACCCGCACATGGATTTGTGCCAAAACGCGTTTTAAGCATTAATATGACACTTTTGGTAGACGAGGATGCAGTTTTCTGGAAAACCACACGATATGCATGCAAACGGTGCTTTTGGCAGAACGCGCGTGTGGATTTCTACCAAACGACGTGAAAAGCATGCCAATTCTGGTCTTTTTAGCACCCACACATGGATTTGTGCGAAAACGCGTTTTAAGCATGAATATGCAACTTTTGGTAGACGAGGATGCAGTTTTCTGCAAAACCACACGATATGCATGCAAATGACGCTTTTGGCAGAACGCGCGTGTGGATTTCTACCAAACGACGTGAAAAGCATGCCAATGCTGCTCTTTTTAGAACCCGCACATGGATTTGTGCCAAAACGCGTTTTAAGCATGAATATGACACTTTTGGTAGACGAGGATGCAGTTTTCTGCATAACCACACGATATGCATGCAAATGGTGCTTTTGGCAGAACGCGCGTGTGGATTTCTACCAAACGACGTGAAAAGCATGCCAATGCTGCTCTTTTTAGCACCCGCACATGGATTTGTGCCAAAATGCGTTTTAAGCATGAATATGACACTTTTCGTAGACGAGGATGCAGTTTTCTGCAAAACCACACGATATGCATGCAAATGGTGCTTTTGGCAGAACGCGCGTGTGGATTTCTACCAAACGACGTGAAAAGCATGCCAATGCTGCTCTTTTTAGAACCCGCACATGGATTTGTGCCAAAAGGCGTTTTAAGCATGAATATGACACTTTTGGTAGACGAGGATGCAGTTTTCTGCAAAACCACACGATATGCATGCAAATGGTGCTTTTGGCAGAACGCGCGTGTGGATTTCTACCAAACGACGTGAAAAGCATGCCAATGCTGCTCTTTTTAGAACCCGCACATGGATTTGTGCCAAAACGCGTTTTAAGCATGAATATGACACTTTTGGTAGACGAGGATGCAGTTTTCTGCAAAACCACACGATATGCATGCAAATGACGCTTTTGGCAGAACGCGCGTGTGGATTTCTACCAAACGACGTGAAAAGCATGCCAATGCTCCTCTTTTTAGAACCCGCACATGGATTTGTGCCAAAACGCGTTTTAAGCATGAATATGACACTTTTGGTAGACGAGGATGCAGTTTTCTGCAAAACCACACGATATGCACGCAAATGGTGCTTTTGGTAGAACGCGCTTGTGGATTTCTACCAAACGACGTGAAAAGCATGCCAATGCTGCTCTTTTTAGCACCCGCACATGGATTTGTGCCCAAACGCGTTTTAAGCATGAATATGCAACTTTTGGTAGACGAGGATGCAGTTTTCTGCAAAACCACACGATATGCATGCAAAATGACGCTTTTGGCAGAATGCGCGTGTGGAGTTCTACCAAACGACGTGAAAAGTATGCCAATGCTGCTCTTTTTAGAACCCGCATATGGATTTGTGCCAAAACGCGTTTTAAGCATGAATATGACACTTTTGGTAGACGAGGATGCAGTTTTCTGCAAAACCACACGATATGCATGCAAATGGTGCTTTTGGCAGAACGCGCGTGTGGATTTCTACCAAACGACGTGAAAAGCATGCCAATGCTGCTCTTTTTAGCACCCGCACATGGATTTGTGCGAAAACGCGTTTTAAGCATGAATATGACACTTTTGGTAGACGAGGATGCAGTTTTCTGCAAAACCACACGATATGCATGCAAATGGTGCTTTTGGCAGAACGCGCGTGTGGATTTCTACCAAACGACGTGAAAAGCATGCCAATGCTGCTCTTTTTAGCACCCGCACATAGATTTGTGCGAAAACGCGTTTTAAGCATGAATATGCAACTTTTGATTGACGAGGATGCAGTTTTCTGCAAAACCACACGATATGCATGCAAATGACGCTTTTGGCAGAACGCGCGTGTGGATTTCTACCAAACGACGTGAAAAGCATGCCAATGCTCCTCTTTTTAGAACCCGCACATGGATTTGTGCCAAAACGCGTTTTAAGCATGAATATGACACTTTTGGTAGACGAGGATGCAGTTTTCTGCAAAACCACACGATATGCATGCAAATGGTGCTTTTGGCAGAACGCGCTTGTGGATTTCTACCAAACGACGTGAAAAGCATGCCAATGCTGCTCTTTTTAGCACCCGCACATGGATTTGTGCCCAAACGCGTTTTAAGCATGAATATGCAACTTTTGGTAGACGAGGATGCAGTTTTCTGCAAAACCACACGATATGCATGCAAAATGACGCTTTTGGCAGAATGCGCGTGTGGATTTCTACCAAACGACGTGAAAAGTATGCCAATGCTGCTCTTTTTAGAACCCGCACATGGATTTGTGCCAAAACGCGTTTTAAGCATGAATATGACACTTTTGGTAGACGAGGATGCAGTTTTCTGCAAAACCACACGATATGCATGCAAATGGTGCTTTTGGCAGAACGCGCGTGTGGATTTCTACCAAACGACGTGAAAAGCATGCCAATGCTGCTCTTTTTAGCACCCGCACATAGATTTGTGCGAAAACGCGTTTTAAGCATGAATATGCAACTTTTGGTTGACGAGGATGCAGTTTTCTGCAAAACCACACGATATGCATGCAAATGACGCTTTTGGCAGAACGCGCGTGTGGATTTCTACCAAACGACGTGAAAAGCATGCCAATGCTGCTCTTTTTAGAACCCGCACATGGATTTGTGCCAAAACGCGTTTTAAGCATGAATATGACACTTTTGGTAGACGAGGATGCAGTTTTCTGCAAAACCACACGATATGCATGCAAATGGTGCTTTTGGCAGAACGCGCTTGTGGATTTCTACCAAACGACGTGAAAAGCATGCCAATGCTGCTCTTTTTAGCACCCGCACATGGATTTGTGCCCAAACGCGTTTTAAGCATGAATATGCAACTTTTGGTAGACGAGGATGCAGTTTTCTGCAAAACCACACGATATGCATGCAAAATGACGCTTTTGGCAGAACGCGCGTGTGGATTTCTACCAAACGACGTGAAAAGTATGCCAATGCTGCTCTTTTTAGAACCCGCACATGGATTTGTGCCAAAACGCGTTTTAAGCATGAATATGACACTTTTGGTAGACGAGGATGCAGTTTTCTGCAAAACCACACGATATGCATGCAAATGGTGCTTTTGGCAGAACGCGCGTGTGGATTTCTACCAAACGACGTGAAAAGCATGCCAATGCTGCTCTTTTTAGCACCCGCACATGGATTTGTGCGAAAACGCGTTTTAAGCATGAATATGACACTTTTGGTAGACGAGGATGCAGTTTTCTGCAAAACCACACGATATGCATGCAAATGGTGCTTTTGGCAGAACACGCGTGTGGATTTCTACCAAACGACGTGAAAAGCATGCCAATGCTGCTCTTTTTAGCACCCGCACATAGATTTGTGCGAAAACGCGTTTTAAGCATGAATATGCAACTTTTGGTTGACGAGGATGCAGTTTTCTGCAAAACCACACAATATGCATGCAAATGACGCTTTTGGCAGAACGCGCGTGTGGATTTCTACCAAACGACGTGAAAAGCATGCCAATGCTGCTCTTTTTAGAACCCGCACATGGATTTGTGCCAAAACGCGTTTTAAGCATGAATATGACACTTTTGGTAGACGAGGATGCAGTTTTCTGCAAAACCACACGATATGCATGCAAATGACGCTTTTGGCAGAACGCGCGTGTGGATTTCTACCAAACGACGTGAAAAGCATGCCAATGCTGCTCTTTTTTGAACCCGCACATGGATTTGTGCCAAAACGCGTTTTAAGCATGAATATGACACTTTTGGTAGACGAGGATGCAGTTTTCTGCAAAACCACACGATATGCATGCAAATGACGCTTTTGGCAGAACGCGCGTGTGGATTTCTACCAAACGACGTGAAAAGCATGCCAATGCTGCTCTTTTTAGCACCCGCACATGGATTTGTGCCAAAACGCGTTTTAAGCATGAATATGACACTTTTGGTAGACGAGGATGCAGTTTTCTGCAAAACCACACGATATGCATGCAAACGGTGCTTTTGGCAGAACGCGCGTGTGGATTTCTACCAAACGACGTGAAAAGCATGCCAATGCTGGTCTTTTTAGCACCCGCACATGGATTTGTGCGAAAACGCGTTTTAAGCATGAATATGCAACTTTTGGTAGACGAGGATGCAGTTTTCTGCAAAACCACACGATATGCATGCAAATGACGCTTTTGGCAGAACGCGCGTGTGGATTTCTACCAAACGACGTGAGATGCATGCCAATGCTGCTCTTTTTAGAACCCGCACATGGATTTGTGCCAAAACGCGTTTTAAGCATGAATATGACACTTTTGGTAGACGAGGATGCAGTTTTCTGCATAACCACACGATATGCATGCAAATGGTGCTTTTGGCAGAACGCGCCTGTGGATTTCTACCAAACGACGTGAAAAGCATGCCAATGCTGCTCTTTTTAGCACCCGCACATGGATTTGTGCCAAAAGGCGTTTTAAGCATGAATATGACACTTTTGGTAGACGAGGATGCAGTTTTCTGCAAAACCACACGATATGCATGCAAATGGTGCTTTTGGCAGAACGCGCGTGTGGATTTCTACCAAACGACGTGAAAAGCATGCCAATGCTGCTCTTTTTAGAACCCGCACATGGATTTGTGCCAAAACGCGTTTTAAGCATGAATATGACACTTTTGGTAGACGAGGATGCAGTTTTCTGCAAAACCACACGTTATGCATGCAAATGGTACTCTTGGCAGAACGCGCGTGTGGATTTCTACCAAACGACGTGAAAAGCATGCCAATGCTGCTCTTTTTAGAACCCGCACATGGATTTGTGCCAAAACGCGTTTTAAGCATGAATATGACACTTTTGGTAGACGAGGATGCAGTTTTCTGCAAAACCACACGATATGCATGCAAATGGTGCTTTTGGCAGAACGCGCTTGTGGATTTCTACCAAACGACGTGAAAAGCATGCCAATGCTGCTCTTTTTAGCACCCGCACATGGATTTGTGCCCAAACGCGTTTTAAGCATGAATATGCAACTTTTGGTAGACGAGGATGCAGTTTTCTGCAAAACCACACGATATGCATGCAAAATGACGCTTTTGGCAGAACGCGCGTGTGGATTTCTACCAAACGACGTGAAAAGTATGCCAATGCTGCTCTTTTTAGAACCCGCACATGGATTTGTGCCAAAACGCGTTTTAAGCATGAATATGACACTTTTGGTAGACGAGGATGCAGTTTTCTGCAAAACCACACGATATGCATGCAAATGGTGCTTTTGGCAGAACGCGCGTGTGGATTTCTACCAAACGACGTGAAAAGCATGCCAATGCTGCTCGTTTTAGCACCCGCACATGGATTTGTGCCAAAACGCGTTTTAAGCATGAATTTGCAACTTTTGGTAGACGAGGATGCAGTTTTCTGGAAAACCACACTATATGCATGCAAATGACGCTTTTGGCAGAACGCGCGTGTGGATTTCTACCAAACGACGTGAAAAGCATGCCAATGCTGCTCTTTTTAGAACCCGCACATGGATTTGTGCCAAAACGCGTTTTAAGCATGAATATGACACTTTTGGTAGACGAGGATGCAGTTTTCTGCATAACCACACGATATGCATGCAAATGGTGCTTTTGCCAGAACGCGCGTGTGGATTTCTACCAAACGACGTGAAAAGCATGCCAATGCTGTTCGTTTTAGCACCCGCACATGGATTTGTGCCCAAACGCGTTTTAAGCATGAATATGACACTTTTGGTAGACGAGGATGCAGTTTTCTGCAAAACCACACGATATGCATGCAAATGACGCTTTTGGCAGAACGCGCGTGTGGATTTCTACCAAACGACGTGAAAAGCATGCCAATGCTGCTCTTTTTAAAACCGCACATGGATTTGTGCCAAAACGCGTTTTAAGCATGAATATGACACTTTTGGTAGACGAGGATGCAGTTTTCTGCAAAACCACACGATATGCATGCAAATTACGCTTTTAGCAGAACGCGCTTGTGGATTTCTACCAAACGACGTGAAAAGCATGCCAATGCTGCTCTTTTTAGAACCCGCACATGGATTTGTGCCAAAACGCGTTTTAAGCATGAATATGACACTTTTGGTAGACGAGGATGCAGTTTTCTGCAAAACCACACGATATGCATGCAAATGGTGCTTTTGGCAGAACGCGCGTGTGGATTTCTACCAAACGACCTGAAAAGCATGCCAATGCTGCTCTTTTTAGAACCCGCACATGGATTTGTGCCAAAACGCGTTTTAAGCATGAATATGACACTTTTGGTAGACGAGGATGCAGTTTTCTGCAAAACCACACGATATGCATGCAAATGACGCTTTTGGCAGAACGCGCGTGTGGATTTCTACCAAACGACGTGAACAGCATGCCAATGCTGCTCTTTTTTGAACCCGCACATGGATTTGTGCCAAAACGCGTTTTAAGCATGAATATGACACTTTTGGTAGACGAGGATGCAGTTTTCTGCAAAACCACACGATATGCATGCAAATGACGCTTTTGGCAGAACGCGCGTGTGGATTTCTACCAAACGACGTGAAAAGCATGCCAATGCTGCTCTTTTTAGCACCCGCACATGGATTTGTGCCAAAAGGCGTTTTAAGCATGAATATGACACTTTTGGTAGACGAGGATGCAGTTTTCTGCAAAACCACACGATATGCATGCAAATGGTGCTTTTGGCAGAACGCGCGTGTGGATTTCTACCAAACGACGTGAAAAGCATGCCAATGCTGCTCTTTTTAGAACCCGCACATGGATTTGTGCCAAAACGCGTTTTAAGCATGAATATGACACTTTTGGTAGACGAGGATGCAGTTTTCTGCAAAACCACACGTTATGCATGCAAATGGTACTCTTGGCAGAACGCGCGTGTGGATTTCTACCAAACGACGTGAAAAGCATGCCAATGCTGCTCTTTTTAGAACCCGCACATGGATTTGTGCCAAAACGCGTTTTAAGCATGAATATGACACTTTTGGTAGACGAGGATGCAGTTTTCTGCAAAACCACACGATATGCATGCAAATGGTGCTTTTGGCAGAACGCGCTTGTGGATTTCTACCAAACGACGTGAAAAGCATGCCAATGCTGCTCTTTTTAGCACCCGCACATGGATTTGTGCCCAAACGCGTTTTAAGCATGAATATGCAACTTTTGGTAGACGAGGATGCAGTTTTCTGCAAAACCACACGATATGCATGCAAAATGACGCTTTTGGCAGAACGCGCGTGTGGATTTCTACCAAACGACGTGAAAAGTATGCCAATGCTGCTCTTTTTAGAACCCGAACATGGATTTGTGCCAAAACGCGTTTTAAGCATGAATATGACACTTTTGGTAGACGAGGATGCAGTTTTCTGCAAAACCACACGATATGCATGCAAATGGTGCTTTTGGCAGAACGCGCGTGTGGATTTCTACCAAACGACGTGAAAAGCGTGCCAATGCTGCTCGTTTTAGCACCCGCACATGGATTTGTGCCAAAACGCGTTTTAAGCATGAATTTGCAACTTTTGGTAGACGAGGATGCAGTTTTCTGGAAAACCACACGATATGCATGCAAATGACGCTTTTGGCAGAACGCGCGTGTGGATTTCTACCAAACGACGTGAAAAGCATGCCAATGCTGCTCTTTTAGAACCCGCACATGGATTTGTGCCAAAAAGCGTTTTAAGCATGAATATGACACTTTTGGTAGACGAGGATGCAGTTTTCTGCATAACCACACGATATGCATGCAAATGGTGCTTTTGCCAGAACGCGCGTGTGGATTTCTACCAAACAACGTGAAAAGCATGCCATTGCTGTTCGTTTTAGCACCCGCACATGGATTTGTGCCCAAACGCGTTTTAAGCATGAATATGACACTTTTGGTAGACGAGGATGCAGTTTTCTGCAAAACCACACGATATGCATGCAAATGACGCTTTTGGCAGAACGCGCGTGTGGATTTCTACCAAACGACGTGAAAAGCATGCCAATGCTGCTCTTTTTAAAACCCGCACATGGATTTGTGCCAAAACGCGTTTTAAGCATGAATATGACACTTTTGGTAGACGAGGATGCAGTTTTCTGCAAAACCACACGATATGCATGCAAATTACGCTTTTGGCAGAACGCGCGTGTGGATTTCTACCAAACGACGTGAAAAGCATGCCAATGCTGCTCTTTTTAGAACCCGCACATGGATTTGTGCCAAAACGCGTTTTAAGCATGAATATGACACTTTTGGTAGACGAGGATGCAGTTTTCTGCAAAACCACACGATATGCATGCAAATGGTGCTTTTGGCAGAACGCGCGTGTGGATTTCTACCAAACGACCTGAAAAGCATGCCAATGCTGCTCTTTTTAGCACCCGCACATGGATTTGTGCCAAAACGCGTTTTAAGCATGAATATGACACTTTTGGTAGACGAGGATGCAGTTTTCTGCAAAACCACATGATATGCATGCAAATGGTGCTTTTGGCAGAACGCGCGTGTGGATTTCTACCAAACGACGTGAAAAGCATGCCAATGCTGCTCTTTTTAGCACCCGCACATGGATTTGTGTCCAAACGCGTTTTAAGCATGAATATGCAACTTTTGGTAGACGAGGATGCAGTTTTCTGCAAAACCACACGATATGCATGCAAATGACGCTTTTGGCAGAACGCGCGTGTGGATTTCTACCAAACAACGTGAAAAGCATGCCAATGCTGCTCTTTTTAGAACCCGCACATGGATTTGTGCCAAAACGCGTTTTAAGCATGAATATGACACTTTTGGTAGACGAGGATGCAGTTTTCTGCAAAACCACACGATATGCATGCAAATGGTGCTTTTGGCAGAACGCGCGTGTGGATTTCTACCAAACGACGTGAAAAGCATGCCAATGCTGCTCTTTTTAGAACCCGCACATAGATTTGTGCGAAAACGCGTTTTAAGCATGAATATGCAACTTTTGGTAGACGAGGATGCAGTTTTCTGCAAAACCACACGATATGCATGCAAATGACGCTTTTGGCAGAACGCGCGTGTGGATTTCTACCAAACGACGTGAAAAGCATGCCAATGCTGCTCTTTTTAGAACCCGCACATGGATTTGTGCCAAAACGCGTTTTAAGCATGAATATGACACTTTTGGTAGACAAGGATGCAGTTTTCTGCAAAACCACACGATATGCATGCAAATGACGCTTTTGGCAGAACGCGCGTGTGGATTTCTACCAAACGACGTGAAAAGCATGCCAATGCTGCTCTTTTTTGAACCCGCACATGGATTTGTGCCAAAACGCGTTTTAAGCATGAATATGACACTTTTGGTAGACGAGGATGCAGTTTTCTGCAAAACCACACGATATGCATGCAAATGACGCTTTTGGCAGAACGCGCGTGTGGATTTCTACCAAACGACGTGAAAAGCATGCCAATGCTGCTCTTTTTAGCACCCGCACATGGATTTGTGCCAAAACGCGTTTTAAGCATGAATATGACACTTTTGGTAGACGAGGATGCAGTTTTCTGGAAAACCACACGATATGCATGCAAACGGTGCTTTTGGCAGAACGCGCGTGTGGATTTCTACCAAACGACGTGAAAAGCATGCCAATTCTGGTCTTTTTAGCACCCACACATGGATTTGTGCGAAAACGCGTTTTAAGCATGAATATGCAACTTTTGGTAGACGAGGATGCAGTTTTCTGCAAAACCACACGATATGCATGCAAATGACGCTTTTGGCAGAACGCGCGTGTGGATTTCTACCAAACGACGTGAAAAGCATGCCAATGCTGCTCTTTTTAGAACCCGCACATGGATTTGTGCCAAAACGCGTTTTAAGCATGAATATGACACTTTTGGTAGACGAGGATGCAGTTTTCTGCATAACCACACGATATGCATGCAAATGGTGCTTTTGGCAGAACGCGCGTGTGGATTTCTACCAAACGACGTGAAAAGCATGCCAATGCTGCTCTTTTTAGCACCCGCACATGGATTTGTGCCAAAACGCGTTTTAAGCATGAATATGACACTTTTCGTAGACGAGGATGCAGTTTTCTGCAAAACCACACGATATGCATGCAAATGGTGCTTTTGGCAGAACGCGCGTGTGGATTTCTACCAAACGACGTGAAAAGCATGCCAATGCTGCTCTTTTTAGAACCCGCACATGGATTTGTGCCAAAAGGCGTTTTAAGCATGAATATGACACTTTTGGTAGACGAGGATGCAGTTTTCTGCAAAACCACACGATATGCATGCAAATGGTGCTTTTGGCAGAGCGCGCGTGTGGATTTCTACCAAACGACGTGAAAAGCATGCCAATGCTGCTCTTTTTAGAACCCGCACATGGATTTGTGCCAAAACGCGTTTTAAGCATGAATATGACACTTTTGGTAGACGAGGATGCAGTTTTCTGCAAAACCACACGTTATGCATGCAAATGGTACTCTTGGCAGAACGCGCGTGTGGATTTCTACCAAACGACGTGAAAAGCATGCCAATGCTGCTCTTTTTAGAACCCGCACATGGATTTGTGCCAAAACGCGTTTTAAGCATGTATATGACACTTTTGGTAGACGAGAATGCAGTTTTCTGCAAAACCACACGATATGCATGCAAATGGTGCTTTTGGCAGAACGCGCTTGTGGATTTCTACCAAACGACGTGAAAAGCATGCCAATGCTGCTCTTTTTAGCACCCGCACATGGATTTGTGCCCAAAGACGCGTTTTAAGCATGAATATGCAACTTTTGGTAGACGAGGATGCAGTTTTCTGCAAAACCACACGATATGCATGCAAAATGACGCTTTTGGCAGAATGCGCGTGTGGATTTCTACCAAACGACGTGAAAAGTATGCCAATGCTGCTCTTTTTAGAACCCGCACATGGATTTGTGCCAAAACGCGTTTTAAGCATGAATATGACACTTTTGGTAGACGAGGATGCAGTTTTCTGCAAAACCACACGATATGCATGCAAATGGTGCTTTTGGCAGAACGCGCGTGTGGATTTCTACCAAACGACGTGAAAAGCATGCCAATGCTGCTCTTTTTAGCACCCGCACATGGATTTGTGCGAAAACGCGTTTTAAGCATGAATATGACACTTTTGGTAGACGAGGATGCAGTTTTCTGCAAAACCACACGATATGCATGCAAATGGTGCTTTTGGCAGAACGCGCGTGTGGATTTCTACCAAACGACGTGAAAAGCATGCCAATGCTGCTCGTTTAAGCACCCGCACATGGATTTGTGCCAAAACGCGTTTTAAGCATGAATATGACACTTTTGGTAGACGAGGATGCAGTTTTCTGCATAACCACACGATATGCATGCAAATGGTGCTTTTGCCAGAACGCGCGTGTGGATTTCTACCAAACGACGTGAAAAGCATGCCAATGCTGCTCGTTTTAGCACCCGCACATGGATTTGTGCCCAAACGCGTTTTAAGCATGAATATGACACTTTTGGTAGACGAGGATGCAGTTTTCTGCAAAACCACACGATATGCATGCAAATGACGCTTTTGGCAGAACGCGCGTGTGGATTTCTACCAAACGACGTGAAAAGCATGCCAATGCTGCTCTTTTTAAAACCCGCACATGGATTTGTGCCAAAACGCGTTTTAAGCATGAATATGACACTTTTGGTAGACGAGGATGCAGTTTTCTGCAAAACCACACGATATGCATGCAAATTACGCTTTTGGCAGAACGCGCGTGTGGATTTCTACCAAACGACGTGAAAAGCATGCCAATGCTGCTCTTTTTAGAACCCGCACATAGATTTGTGCGAAAACGCGTTTTAAGCATGAATATGCAACTTTTGGTAGACGAGGATGCAGTTTTCTGCAAAACCACACGATATGCATGCAAATGACGCTTTTGGCAGAACGCGCGTGTGGATTTCTACCAAACGACGTGAAAAGCATGCCAATGCTGCTCTTTTTAGAACCCGCACATGGATTTGTGCCAAAACGCGTTTTAAGCATGAATATGACACTTTTGGTAGACAAGGATGCAGTTTTCTGCAAAACCACACGATATGCATGCAAATGACGCTTTTGGCAGAACGCGCGTGTGGATTTCTACCAAACGACGTGAAAAGCATGCCAATGCTGCTCTTTTTTGAACCCGCACATGGATTTGTGCCAAAACGCGTTTTAAGCATGAATATGACACTTTGGTAGACGAGGATGCAGTTTTCTGCAAAACCACACGATATGCATGCAAATGACGCTTTTGGCAGAACGCGCGTGTGGATTTCTACCAAACGACGTGAAAAGCATGCCAATGCTGCTCTTTTTAGCACCCGCACATGGATTTGTGCCAAAAACGCGTTTTAAGCATGAATATGACACTTTTGGTAGACGAGGATGCAGTTTTCTGGAAAACCACACGATATGCATGCAAACGGTGCTTTTGGCAGAACGCGCGTGTGGATTTCTACCAAACGACGTGAAAAGCATGCCAATTCTGGTCTTTTAGCACCCACACATGGATTTGTGCGAAAACGCGTTTTAAGCATGAATATGCAACTTTTGGTAGACGAGGATGCAGTTTTCTGCAAAACCACACGATATGCATGCAAATGACGCTTTTGGCAGAACGCGCGTGTGGATTTCTACCAAACGACGTGAAAAGCATGCCAATGCTGCTCTTTTTAGAACCCGCACATGGATTTG
>NW_027225854.1:0-48000 GCF_038994185.2 Dermacentor albipictus | reverse complement strand
TTAACATTCAGATCGAAGTGGTTATCATGAGCGTACTCGTTTTGGCCGAACCAGGCTGCTGGGTCAAATGGTCGTCGCTTGCTGGCTGTTTGCCGCATAATATAAAACAACCACTGTATCTGAAAAGCGAAGTGCGTCAACATAACATTACGCACAATTACAGTCATCTACGCAGCCACATTTCCTTCAGCGAATCACCTCGGCGATCGAGTGCGACGTGCCGGAAGCTTTCGCATGGGCACCACGCCATGTCCACGCTTCCTGCTTGCACAGTGCGAAAAAAGTGGTCTTTTTAGAATCGCTATTGCTGCAAAATGAATTTAAAAAAAAGCAGTTGTCAGTTCAAATCCGCCAGTGGCGTGCCCGTACGAAATCGTTCACATAGCTACATATACATCATTCACGGAACGTAAAAAGCCTAACAGAAATTTGCGCATTCCAACATTCGAGGAATGGTTCGATTCTTTCGGAGCATGATAAAGTGCAAATATGCGCAGAGGCGTTGTTGAAATTGCGCTTTCGATGAATGGCGGATACATAGTCGATATGAAGTTTCATCAGCATTGCATGGAACCTCCCTGATGCCCGCACACTGCGAGGACTTGCCGTCGTCGGTCACGTCATTGTCGGCCAATTACGACAACGTTAAGCGGTCTGCCTATTATTGTGAAACGTATTTAAGAAGCCCAAAAGTAGTCAGCATATACGAGGCTGCTATATATTTCCGCAAGCCCATTGCTGTTGGACCATGTCTTGAAGCGACATGCTCAAGAATTCTATTTCTGTTGGAGGGTAGCCTTTCAGCTTGAGGGACCTTCAAGAATCTCATTGGTGTGGGAAGTGCGCCCATAGAGCGTCCTGAGGGACATTCGAGAATCTTATTGGTGCGGGTAGCGTGCCCACAAGCTGTCCTGAGGGACCTTCAGGAATCTTATCGATGTTGAAGGGCGCTCACAAGAAATCCTGAAGGACCGTCAAGAACTCTGTGTCCAACATGATCGCTCTATCGGATTTTTTTTTACTGTGACAGCGGTCACTGGAGAAAGATGAAGCACTAGTGTCAATATCCCCACAGGGCGTCTCAGTCAGCAGGCGTTTGGTGTGCTGCGACACTACGTACCCGAGCAAACGGGGGTTGGACCATCCCACGTGTGGCCGTTTGCGGCTTTCCCGGTGTCCAGGGAAAGTGGGATCCCGGGGGTTGAGTCCATACCGAGTGTTTGGACCTTCAAGGCCCCCCGGCAGAGGCAACGCACCTCTTTGGCCTCTGCTTCAAGTCGACGGCACCCCCGGACCGTCCCACCCTAGGGAAATTGGCCATCGCTTCTTCCTCTGTCTTTCTGCTTGAATCTTCGTCTTTCTTTCTCACTTTCTGGCCTTTCCTATCTTCTTTCTTCTGTTTACTCCCTTTCTCCTTGGCGGCAAAGGTTAACCCTGTGAGGCTATCCTTCTTTGGGTACACCATATTTGGTTATAGTGATGGCGTACGACTGGCGTCGTGCAGACTTGTGCGCAAGTTCTGCCACGTCCCCTTCGTTGGGCTCCATTGTGGGTGGTCGGCGCTGTTGCCAAACAAACACATTTTCCTATGGTAGCGCAAGCTTCTGTAGTCTATGAGCGGCGTCTCAAACGTCGCCGCACCGAAGTACTATTCCAATTCTCCTTTCGTAGCAACGCTCCATCTTTTCCCAAATATTATGTAGCCCACAGTGAAAGCAACAAGCCTGTTAGAAAGCTGTCTCCATTCCTGGTAGCCAAATGCCTGAAAGATAAAATCGGACAGACATACAGAGCCTCCAAAATGTCTAGCGGGGGCCTCCTCCCAGAGCTGAATAATGAAGATCAAGTAGATAAGCTCTCTAAACTTACAAGTATTGGCGAGGCGACAGTGACTGTTGCAGCCCACAGAACACTTAATAGAATCAGGGGAGCAGTATCTGAAGAAGACTTTATTGGTTTAAGTGACGAGAAAGTGTTAAAAAAGTACAAAGAATAGTAATCCGCAGAAACGGTCACGAAATCCCCACCAAACATGTTATACTCACATTCGGAACAAGCGTAATGCCTACCTCGCTTGATGCAGGTTACGTTAAAGTCAATGTGAGACCATATATTTCAAACCCCAGACAATGTTTCAAGTGCCAAAGGTTTGGACATGCTTCACATGCATGTCGAGGACAAATAGCTTGTGTTAAATGCAGCTCCAACGAACACTAATCTGAGAATTTCACCTCTTCCCCACATTGTGTTAACTGCAAGGGAGATAATCCAGATTATTCGCGGTCCTGCCCTTGCTGGAAAAAAGAAGAAGTAATTGCTCTAATTGTCAAAGAAATAATGTCGTTCTATGAAGCCAGAAAGTGCCTATCGTACCTTCCTCGAAGAAGTTACGCCGATGTGACGAAGATGGGGGCAGCGTCACAGAGGTCTCAGGAGTCCTCCGAGACCACGCATAGTGGTCCCGCCGTAACCCCTTCCTCCCCCGTGGAGAAAGCAGCCGGCGCTGCTCCATCCTCTTCTGAGGCCCTGCAGACACCAGTCTCGCAGGCCCCTAAGATCAAGCGAACCCCAAAGCCCGATGCACGTGTTTCGGCGCCAAACTCTCGGTCCTCCAGCGCCTCAGAGAGAGCGATGGAGCTCGACACAAAAACCCCGGTGTCAGTGACATCGAAGTACAAGCGCCCTCTCGAGCGTGGTAAGAAGGACAAAATCCCAATAGCCACTCAAAATAAGAAAGCGATAACCTAAAGGTTAACGCTCATTTGTATCAGCATTTTTAAATCCATGTCACCTAACATCTACCTCCTATTCATTCCGTAGTGCCATTGTTACCTTTTGATTTCAAAATAGCTTTTATTACCCATTGGAATTGTAGAGGTCTCATACACAATCTAGGTGACGTCAAAGACATCATCAACAGCTTTGCACCAGTTGCAGTATGTCTCCAGAAAACAAATCTTGGTCCAAAAAATAGTCGAATTCTCACAGCTTTCATCGTTGTCCGAAGGGACCGCGAATGTTCCAGCCGTTTGTCAGGTGGAGTGGCTATAGTCGTGCAGGGCGGCACTGCTACCCGAAATGTACAATTGAATACATCCTTAGAAGCCGTAGCTGTCACCACTCTATCTTACAAAACCATCACCATTTGCTCACTGTACATTCCACCCCACACCCACTTCACTACTAAACAATTACAAAATTTAACACATCAATTACCGGAGCCATTTGTGTTAGTAGGGGATATTACCGCTCATTGCACTCTTTGGGGCAGCGTCAAAACTGACCGAAAAGGACAGCTGGTTGAAGATTTTATCTTATCCAATGACATCTCCCTTTTAAATTCAGGTGCACCGACGTACTTTTCACCATCTTCTCGCAGATTTATTTGTCTAGATTTAGCTTTCTGCTCACCATCTCTATTTAATGATCTTAAATGGGACGCCCTCGACAGGTCTTATGGCAGTGATCACTTGGCCACAATCATCAAACTTTTATGATCCCTGACTGGCTGGCTTTTATGGAAAATGCAAACTGGAAGCTGTATTTCCACAAAAACTAAGCATGGATGAACTCAACAAAAAAATCACTGAGGTCATAATATCTGCAGCAGAAAAGGCAATACCGCAGTGATCTGGTATTTTGCGCAAAAGGCTGAATCCCTGGTGGACGAACGAGTGTACCGAAGCCAAAAAGAAACAAAATAAGACATGGGGAATCCTGCGTAGGTACCCCACTTATAGCAACCTTTCAAATTTCAAACAGGCCAAAGCCAAAGCACGATTTATTCGAAGACAGGCAGAGAAATCGTCATGTTAAAAATATATATCTTCAATTAATAGTACCGTCACATCAAAATGAAGGTCATGAAATTTAAAGGAGAGTACACATCATACACAATACCACTACTCACATCTCCAGCCACACAAACAACACTAGAGCACCAGGCCATCTTATTAGGCGAGCACTTTTACAAGGTCTCCAGCTCAGCAAACTACTCCAATATTTTCCTAAATTATAAAAAGTCGGCAGAGAAACAGATACTGCCCCCTACTTGGGCTTCAAATGAACCTTATAATAGCGTCCTCAAATCTAAGAATTTAATAGGGTTCTTCCTGCCGGTAAAAAAACGGCAACAGGTCTTGACCGTGTCCACTACACAATGCTGGCACACCTATCTCAAGCATCAGCAGAAACACTACTTAAATTTTTCAACAAGATCTGGAAATCTGGACTAATGCCTACAGACTGGAACAATGCAATAGTAGTGCCTTTTTTGAAATCAAATAAACCCGCAACGTCCCTAAGAAGCTACAGGCCCATTGCGTTAACAAGCTGTCTAGCCAAATCCTACGAGAGTATCATAAACATAAGGCTCACATTCATCCTTGAATAAAGGAACCTAATAGACATGCACCAGTGCGGATACAGAAAGGGCTGCTCGACAACTGACCACCTCGTACGACTAGAACATGAAATACGTAACGCGTTTCTACACAAACAACACTGTCTCACCGTTTTTTTTTTCGATCTAGAAAAGGCGTATAATACCACGTGGTGGTATGGAATTTTAAGAGATCTGGCTGACTTGAGAGTGCGTGGCAGAATGCTAAACTCTCTATCTGATTTCATGGCAAATAGAACATTTCAGGTGCGTCTCGGCACAATACTTTCACACACATTTAAACAGGTAAATGGCGTTCCACAGGGTTGCATTCTGAGCACGACACTCTTCATAGTCAAAATGAACTCTGTTAATAAGATAATTCCATCCTCTGTTATGCACTCAATATATTTCGACGATTTGCAAGTGGCTTGCCGCGCCTCAGATCTACCCACCTGAGAAAGGCAACTACAAATAACCATAAATAATATTACACAATGGGCTGACAAAAATGGATTCCGTTTTTCAACAGACACAACTGTTATATTTCTGCTCTCCCAGAAACGAGGGCTACACTGCAATCCAGTTCTCACATTGGATGGTACAACCTTGCCGGCCAAAGACGACCGCAAGTTTTTAGGCGTAACATTCGACACAAAGCTGAAGTTCGTGGCCCACATTAACAGAACTAAAATTAAAGCAAATAAAGCATTAACCATCCTCAAGGTGATATCGCAAAAGCACTGCCGATCTAACCGAACTTGTCTACTACGTGTATACCAGTCCCTTGTACGTAGCGTTCTCGACTACTGAGTGTAGTTTATGGTGCAGCTAGGCAGTCATACATCAAGCGACTTGATCAAGTTCATAATCACGTCCTACGACTGGCGAGCGGTGCCTACAGAACATCGCCTGTCCGAAGTTTATATGTCGACTGCAATGAGACTTCCTTACAGCAACGCAGATCACTACATACACTTTCCTATGTATTACGAGTTCGATCCTCACCACAACATATATTGTCACGTGGTGGTGACGTTGAATAACACAGTAGCAATACTGTGACCGACAAAACTAACTTTCATTGGGCGAACCTGTGCCCACAAAACAGGCTACACTTATAGCACAACGATAGCGGCGAACACGCTCGGCGATCGTCGAAAATCTGATCAGCGTGTCAAGCGCGTCGGCATTTATACAGCAATCATCGAATGTTCCAGATTAAACGTTCGGACCCGCATGCCTTCTAAAATGTTCTACACCATTCGTGTCAAGCGATGAAATCAGATAACACAACGTTCGGTGACAACAGACAGCGGATAGAAGCATCGATAACTTTCCAGAAAATTCGGATACATGCAGGCGCGTCCCGCGCTGTGCGATAACATTTGTTAGGCGGCTAAACGTGGTCGCCCGATAAAGGTAAGTACACGCGTCAATACCCCCCTCTTAAAATGCATCGACCCGATGCTGCAAACAAACGAAAGTAATCAGTAAGCACTCATAGCAAAGAAAAACGCAAAATAAGGAAAGTTCGTTAGCATCCGTAAAATGGTTTAAGACGCACCACGTGGACCACTTCAGGTCGTGCGCGACGTCGTTGTGAATGCGAAATGCCGTCTGGCACGACCTCATAGTCCAGTGCGCCAATACGTTGGATGACCTTGTCGGGTCCGAAATAGCGTCGCAATAGTTTCTCACTCAGTCCTCGTCGGCGTATCGAGGTCCATACCCAAACACGGTCGCCGGGCTGGTACTCGACGAAGCGTCGTCGGAGGTTGTAGTGTCGGCCGTCGTTCCTTTGCTGGTTCTTGATTCGCAGGCGGGCGAGATGTCAGGCTTCTTCGGTGCGCTGGAGATAGGTAGCGACGTCAAGATTCTCTTCGTCCGTTACGTGCGGCAGCATGGCGTCGAGCGCCGTCGTCGGGTTCCTGCCGTCAACCAACTTGAACGGCGTGATCTGTGTTGTTTCCTGCACCGCCATGTTGTAAGCGAATGTTACGTACGGCAGGACGGCATCGCAGGTCTTGTGTTCGACGTCGACGTACATTGCCAGCATGTCGGCGAGGGTCTTATTCAGCCGCTCCGTAAGACGATTTGTCTGTGGGTGGTAGGCAGTTGTCCTCCTGTGCCTTGTCTGATTTTATTGCAGAATGGCCTGGGTGAGCTCCGCTGTAAAGGCCGTTCCTCTGTCGGTGATGAGGACTTCTGGGGCGCCATGTCGCAGCAGGATGTTTTCGACAAAGAATTTCGCTACTTCGGCGGTGCTACCTTTCGGCAGTGCTTTAGTTTCAGCGAAGTGGGTGAGGTAGTCAGTCGCCACGACGATCCACTTATTTCCGGTTGTTGACGTCGGAAAGGGTCCCAACAAGTCCATCCCGATCTGCTGGAATGGTCGGCAAGGAGGCTCGATTGGCTGTAGTAATCCGGCTGGTCTTGTCGGTGGTGTCTTGCGTCGCTGACAGTCGCGGCATGTTCTGACATAACGGGCGACGTCGGCGGTCAGGCGCGGCCAATAATACCTTTTCTGTATCCTCGACAGCGTCCGAGAGAATCCAAGGTGCCCAGCGGTTGGATCGTCGTGTAGGGCGTGCAATACTTCTGGACGCAGTCCTGACGGGACAACAAGAAGGTAGTTGGCGCGCACTGGTGAGAAGTTCTTCTTTACGAGTAGGTTGTTTTGAAGGGAGAACGAAGATAATCCTCGCTTAAATGCCCTAGGGACAACGTCGGTGTGCCCTTCCGAATACTCGATGAGGTTTTTCAACTCCGGGTCTGCTCGCTGCTGTTCAGCGAAGTCTTCTGCGCTTAAAATGCCGAGGAAGGCGTCGTCACCTTCGTAATCTTGCGGCGGCGAGTCAATGGGGGTGCGTGATACGCAATCGGCATCAGAGTGTTTTCGTCCGGACTTATAGGTTAGAGTGATATCATATTCTTGCAGTCTTAGGCTCCACCGCGCCAGCCGTCCTGAAGGATCCTTTAAATTCGCTAGCCAACATAAAGCGTGATGGTCGCTGACGACTTTGAATGGCCTGCCATATAGGTACGAGCGAAATTTCGCTGTAGCCCAAACGATGGCGAGGCATTCCTTTTCGGTTGTAGAATAATTGCCTTCCGCTTTTGACAACGACCGGCTAGCGTAAGCTATGACGTGTTCATGACCATCTTTTCTCTGGACTAGCACGGCACCGAGGCCTAGGCTACTGGCGTCAGTGTGAATTTCGGTATCGGTGTGCTCGTCGAAGTGCGCAAGTACGGGCGGTGACTGCATGCGTCGTTTGAGTTCTTGAAATGCGTCGGCCTGCGGCGTTTTCCACTTGAACTCGAAGTCAGATTTAGTTAGCTGTGTCAGCGGCTCAGCGATACGTGAAAAGTCCTTGACAAATCGCCTGTAGTAGGCACACATGCCAAGAAATCTACGCACTGCCTTCTTGTCGATGGGCTGCGGGAACTTTGCAATGGCAGCTGTCTTCTGTGGGTCGGGGCGAACTCCAGACTTGCTGATGACGTGGCCTAGGAATAGAAGCTCATCGTAAGCGAAGCGGCACTTTTCTGGCTTCAGAGTGAGTCCTGATGACTTGATGGCCTCTAGTACTGTCGCAAGCCGCCTAAGGTGATCGTCGAAATTTTCGCGAACACGACGACGTCATCCAAGTAAACAAGACAGGTCTCCCACTTCAATCCTGCTAACACCATGTCCATGACGCGCTGGAATGTTGCAGGCGCCGAGCAGAGTCCGAATGGCATGACCTTGAACTCGTAGAGGCCCTCTGGCGTGATGAAGGCGGTTTTTTCGCGATCTCTCTCGACGACTTCTATTTGCCAGTAGCCAGACTTGAGATCCATCGACGAGAAGTATTTTGCGTTGCAGAGCCGATTTAATGCGTCGTCTATCCGTGGTAGGGGGTATACATCCTTCTTTGTGATTTTGTTCAGTCGACGATAATCGAAGCAGAAACGTAAGGTGCCATCCTTTTTCTTCACCAAAACAACAGGGGACGCCCACGGGCTTTTCGACTGCTGGATGATGTCGTCGCACAGCATCTCGTCGACTTGTTGTCTTATAGCTTCACGTTCTCGCGGCGAAACTCGGTAAGGGCTCTGGCGGAGTGGCCGAGCTCTTTCCTCGGTTATTATGCGATGCTTGGTGACTGGTGTTTGTCGAATCCTCGAAGACGTCGAAAAGCAGCCTTTGTATCGTTGGAGCAGACTTTTGAGCTGCTGTTGCTTAATCACGGAGAGACTTGGGGTAATGTCGTAGTCTGGTTCGGGAACCATGGTCGTCGGGGTAGATGCGGCGGAATCCGAGAGGACAAACGCATTGCTGGTTTCCAGAATTTCTTCGATGTATGCGATCGTCGTGCCCTTGTTGATGTGCTTGAACTCCTGGCTGAAGTTTGTCAGCAACACCTCAGTTTTCCCTCCATGCAGTCGGGCGATCCCTCTTGCGACGCAAATTTCATGGTCTAGCAGTAGACATTGGTCACCCTCGATGACGCCTTCTACGTCGGCAGGCGTTTTGGTGCCTACGGAAATGATAATGCTGGAGCGAGGCGGGATGCTGACTTGACTTTCGAGCACACTCAAGTCACGGTGACTGCTAGTGCTCTCCGGTGGTATCGCTCGATCTTCCGACAGCGTTATGAACTTAGACTTCAGGTCCATGATTGCGCCGTGTTGGTTCAGGAAGTCCATGCCGAGAATGACCTCTCGCGAACACTGTTGCAGGATAACGAAGGTGGCAGGGTAAGTCCGGTCCTGAACGGTAATTCTTGCCGTGCAGATTCAAGTTGGCCTAATGAGGTGTCCTCCAGCGGTCCGAATTTGGGGACCCTCCCATACAGTGTTAACATTCTTTAACTGGGCGGCGATGTGTCCACTCATTACAGAGTAATCGGCCCCTGTGTCGACTAAGGCAGTGACTGCGTGGCCGTCTAGGAGTACGTCGAGGTCGGTGGTTCTTTGTCTGGCATTGCAGTTGGGTCTTGGCATCGGATCACGGCTGCGTCGTGTTGAACTGAAGCTGGAACGTTGTGTCGTCAAATCGTCTTTCGCCAGTGTAGTCTTGGCTTCGCGACTTCTTCGGGACAGCGGCGTGTCGTCATTAGGTCGTCGAGATGGTTTCTTTGTCGTATTCGTCGACAGCGGAGGATCTTCGTCGGTTCGACGAACAGCAACCGCACCTCCATCGGTTGCTGCTTTTAGTTTTCCGGATATGGGCTCGCAGAGCGGCCGCGGGCTGGGCCGATGTATGGTCGGCACTGCGGCGACAGGTAGCGACCTGGTGACGGTGAACGGGACTGTCGTCAAGGGCTCCATTCAGTAGCGGCGAGGTAGTCGGCGATGTCACGTGGGCGCTCTCCAATGTTTGGACGCGGCGCGTTGACGGCGAACCCTCTCAGTCCCATGTCGCGGTATGGGTATCGGCGATACACATGGCCGGCTTCTGCGCACTGATAGCAGAGTGGCCGGTGGTCGGGGGCTCGCCAAATGTCTGTATTTCTCGGGTAGCTGCGCTGGGTGACGGATGGGCGTGCTGTCAGCAGCGGCGGTGGACGACGGGATTGCGTCGTTGCAGGGCCCTGGCGTGGTCGCGGAGGGGGACCTTGACGGCGTGCGACGGCGGCCTATGTCATCGCTTCTGGCTGAGGCTGCGGTAATTGAAGTTGCAGCTCGGGAACTCCAAGTGATTGGTGCACCTCTTCTTTCACGATGTCGGCGATCGAAGCCACTTGGGGCTACGACGAAGGCAGGACCTTGCGCAGTTCTTCGTGCACAATTGCCCTGATGGTCTCCTGAAGGTTGTTGGAAACCCGTCCTTGGATGGCGTACTGCGGCGTGAGCCCCTGGCGGTTTTATTGCCGGGTGCGCATCTCCAGAGTTTTCTCGATCGTCGATGCCTCTGCAGAAAACTCAGCTACGGTCTTCGGTGGGTTACGCATAAGTCCTGCGAAACGTTCTTGCTTGACACCCCGCATGAGGAAGCGGACTTTTTTCTCCTCTGGCATTTCTGGGTCGGCATGCCGGAAAAGACGGGCCATCTCCTCCGTGAAGATCGCGATCGTCTCGTTTGGTAGCTGCACCCTGGTTTCTAGTAGTGCTTGGGCTCGCTCTTTTCTTACGACGCTTGTAAGCGTTTGTAAGAAGCCGCTTCGGAACAGGTCCCATGTCGTTAAAGTGGCTTCTCGATTCTCGAACCAGGTCCTGGCGGCGTCTTCCAGTGCGAAATAGACATGCCGCAGCTTGTCGTCGCTGTGCCAACTGTTAAACGAAGCGACCCTCTCATACGTCTCGAGCCAGGTTTCCGGGTCCTCGAATGTTGTTCCGCGGAACGTCGGACGGTCCCTGGGCTGCTGCAGCACGATGGGGGACGCTGGGGCGGCCATTGGGGTTGCCTTGTCCACATTCTTTTTGGTCTTCTCAGGTAGGAGTGCGTGCTCCGAGGGCAGTCCTTGCAGTCGGCGGCTAGCACGGTGGTCTTGGGCGACGTTGGTTTTGTCGTCGGGCTTCGGGCTTGGATCGCGGCATTGCGGGGGCGTTCGGTACATGAACGCACAAGCACCTCCACCAGATGTCACGTCGTGGTGACGTTGAATAACACAGTAGCAATACTGTGAACGACAAAGCTAACTTTTATTGGGCGAACCTGCGCCCACAAAACAGGCTACACTTATAGCACAACGATAGCGGCGAACATGCTGGGCGATATCGTCGAAAATCTGATCAGTGGGTCAAGCGCGTCGGCTTTATACAGCAATCATCGAATGTTCCAGATTAAACGTTATGACCCGCATGCCTTCTAAAATGTTCTACTCCATTCGTGTCAAGTGATGAAATCAGATAACACAACGTTCGGCGACAACAGACAGCGGATAGAAGCATCGATAACTTTCCAGAAAATTCGGATACAAGCAGGCGCGTCCCGCGCTGTGCGATAACATTTGTTCGGTGGCAAAGCTTGTCGCCCGATAAAGGCAAGTACACGTGTCAATATGCTACAGCATCGTAACACAGTGCAAGTCACGGATACACTACAAAAACAAACCGAACATGCTTCGGCCACTAATCTTACGACACGAAGAATACTGTCGGACTTATAATGTTCCTCATGAGGCCCTGTAGGTTGCTGAAAGGCCACCAAGATTGCCACCATGGTACAACTTTTCACAACTATGTGATTGGACACTAACACATCTAAACAAAAAAGACATTCCAAAAAACACATAATACAAGAGTGCCCAGCTTTTCAAGAAAAATTTAAAAATTACATGGAATTTTACATTGACGGCTCCGCAACACAAGAATACGTAGGTGTCGGAATAATAACCAAAAATTGGCAAAATAGCATTCGGATAAATAATTTTTATTCAGTGTTTACCGACGAAGCTTTTGCGATATGGACGGCAGTAAAAAAAATTAGCAGCGACAAGCAGGTGAATGCTATTGCATATACCGATTCATTAGGCGCACTCAGAGCTCTAAACCATAACTCCGCGTCTTAACCTCTACTTGGTGATATCCGAAACATGTTGGCCTATAATGAATACTGGAGAAATTCACGATTCTGCTGGGTCGCAAGCCATGCTTGTATACCAGGGAATGAAGCAGCAGATAGATGCGCATTCATGGCAGCGCACAAAGGTATAACAGAAACAACACTTCCACACAGAGACAGCATCCGAGCGATGCGTAGGGCCCTGGCATCAAAGTGGCAATCATAACGGTATTTTTGCATAAATAACTAGTGACACACAATAAAGCCCCTGCTTAGCGAGTGGAAGTCGTGCAGTCGCCAGCAACACTTCTACGAGGTGATCCTATGTAGACTCCGAATAGGGCATACACACCTGACACACAATTTCCTACTTCAAACCGAAAACCAGCCAACTTGCGAGAAATGCCACGAACCACTCACAGTAATGCACAATATTATGACATGTCCACATATTGAAACACAGAGACGGAAGCTTTTACATAATCTCTATAACTTACACATACCTTTACACACCGTCTCAATACTCGGAGATGAACCGCTAGTGCCCTTCACTGACTTTTTCAGCTTTCTAGAAGAAACTGGTTTTTTATACAAGCTCTAAAGTAACGCAGCTTTCGCTGCTTTAACAATTGATTTCTAAGTATCTTGTGGCTGGTGCAGCATTCCCTAAGTCGCTTTTGCGCCATTGAACCCGAATTAACTAACTAGTGTCGATATCAGCCCCGTCCAAATACAGAACCAGTTGGCTCACAAGTAATAACTGTAAATGTCTTGAACACAGTATCTTAGGACTAATGGCTCAAAATGTGGATCGAAACAATCTGACAGCCCAGTCCCTGAATGGTTTCAGAACCCGGTTTATCAACTGTCAACAAAATTGTCGTGGCAACACATCACTTTGCAGTGGTCATTTATGACCACCCACAAATCGGTATAACTTTTTCAGACATTTCAAAGACGTTTCATTGTGTGTAACATGCTAAACTGATCTCTATATATATAGATAAACAAGGAAATGTCGCCGTAGTGGCCTGGATAGAAACAATATTTAGAGTGCTACAAATTTGTGGAATGCTGTGCACATTGCTCTGCCACTGCTAAGGTCCATCCGATTATCCAGCAATGATCTATTTGGCTGCAATATTGCTTCGGTTATTCATAGAAATATTGTAGAAACACTTGATGATAAAGCTTCATCAGTGATATGAAGTGATATAGATGCTCTTCAGTGATATTGAAGACCATAGCGATCCAGTTATAAGTTCCGTGAGCAAAGTATCCCACGAGTGTCGAGACTGGCAGACGGTAGCTAATAATGGGAAATTTGGTCAGAACGGCTATAACAAAGAGGAAATGTATGCTTTCGTTCCCAAACTGCTTTAACGATGTCACCCTTGAAGCGATAACTTAGTAAGTATATTAGGGGTTCTAACAATGTCATACCTTAGCAAGTCAGCGCAAGTGCAACACGTCCTAAAAAGAAATGAATAAGTATTTTTTTGAACAAACCCTCAGAAATACAACCTGAGAAACCAAGAACTTCTGATACATGAAGTTTACTAGAGTAATTCTGAAATATGCGAAGATAACGAGTATCACATTCTGAAATATCAGGATTTCTGCATTTGAGACTGTAGAGCAAAAGGGAGTGTTCATAAATGACCACTACAAGCCAACCGAGGCACCTACTGAGCTTCTGCATTGCGCGGGGCTCATTACACAGCGCAGCCGAGCAAAGATACGTCACGTGAAGCTTTAGAACACTGCTTTAAGGAACCCGCTCCTGCGTCTAGCATCGGTGCTGTAGAATGACGAGAGTGCGAGCGTAGCCATCACGAGAATTCACGTGAAGCAGGATGCATGGGTGCATCCATGTATTCCAACACAATTTCTTAGAGTCCTAAACATTACGGATAATTAATTCGCCAAATAGCGTACGTTATCAGAGCGCGCGTAAACTGCAGAAAACGAATAAGGAATATAGCGTGTGCAATGAGGAAGAAGCTATTTTTTTACATACGTAATGCTCTTACGTCCGGTTGCAAACCCTAAACTAAAACTGTATAATTTCGCAAATTGCATGCGGCCACAATACGCAAACTCTCCTTTTGCATACTGTGCATTCGTATTTGGGCAGAACTCCATCAATTGCGCGCGTTAAACGCTAGCTCACGCTGTACTCGTACTCTCTACTTAACATTACCTTTGCGTTGTGAACGCTATGAGAGACGCTTAGTTTGCGTCTCGATGAGACGCAACTCCGCCGACTCAGCTCTTGCATGCATATATCTCGAGTTGGGACCTGAATTATTCTGTCCAGATTCTCCGTGAACTGTTTCCGCACTGCCCGAAACTAGTTTTGGCAGTAAGTGACCAATATTTTCTCAGAGAAAGATTGTGAAAATTATCCGTTGGGCGAGGTCGAACTGAGCCTGACCCAGTCACTACGGTGGCCGCGGATAGGCATAGGCACGAATACGCAAAGCAGCCTTATTGGCGGCCTCCCAGCTGACTACTGGGCATCGCCGGAGCCTCAACCTGCCTTCTGCGGGTACCCCACCGTGTACCCTAGCCACTTTTATGGAATACCAATACACCCAGTCCATGGAATTTGCTTCGACGAGCCAGAATACGCCAACGTCTGATCGCGTCATGTTAGCACTGGACAACCCATACTCCAACTTTCAAATGAATCTGACTCGACGACAGAAGAAGTTGACGAGCAGGGAATTGATAATTCCCTGCTCCACTATTCCAGGACCACTCCCAGGACCACTATTCAACACCCCCCCCCCCCAAAAACAGCAACTGAATAGTTCGCAAGCACCAGAACCACGCTCTAAGCGTCGATGGTTGCCACTACTCCCCAAAATTGATTTAAGATTATGCTTCGACCTTTCAAGGGACTTACTGTCAAAGAGTTGACTCACCATCAAATTTACAAAGTCGTCAGGATAGCCTGCCAATGCCAGGTCACGCACACGTAATTCCTGGTTAGGCTTAGACCAGGCTCCAACACCATACTTGTTTCTACACCTCGCGAGCAAGTCGCTGACCGGGTGGGATGCTTGACCCACCACCACAGTAACAGAATACTGCACATGGTGAATGTGTACGTTGCAGCTCCGGATGAAGTCTCGTGTGGCGTAGTACAAAGACTGGACCCCAAGTGACCCATTGACTTGTTGATGACCCACTTCTGTATACGTACTCAGGGTGTAGAGATTCTTCAGGCTCTAATGATGGGTGACAACAACACTGCAGTACCTACCTTCAGCAGTGAGTAAATGCCCACATATGTATACTACGATGAAGGGGAGACGCCTGGACACGCCAACACTATAAGGCAATGATGGAGGTATGCCGAGTATGCAATCGCATCCGCCACCGCTCTGACGAAACGGCCCCACGCCTAACCTGGTCTGCCACTCGTGTGGCAGGCAAAACGAAACGGAAGGGCATAACTGCATCCTGAATTGCGCCGCCTGTGGGGAAGCCCATGCTACTGGCACCAAGAAATGTAAACGTCGCCGCAAGCCTATAGCCAAGAAATCCAAGGTTCTTGTACAATGAAGACCAAGCCACAATGACGAAACACCCTGGTGAACACAAGGACGTCGGGGGTTCAGCACTGAACGTAAGACCACGACGGATTCTAGGCTCCCTTCCACGACTGGAGCCCCGTCCCCGCAACAGACCTGAAGAAGCCGAAGATCCAAGCTAAGATGCCTCCAGTGCTACACAGCACCCAACAGGTGAGCTGGGCTGGAGTTGTATCTCCCACTGCTCTGGTTAGAAAACACGAAAAGTATCAGAAAATTATAGCAGATATTAGACAGCTCAGATAAACAAGACTTCGCAACAACAACTTAGTGCTCTCAGTGCTAGGCTCAGTAAGCTGAAGTAAGCAGGTAATCCTACCCCATCACAACCCACAACACCCCCATCAGGCGAGGAGGTCATGCTGCAAGGCATATTGCAACAGATGCAGCAAACGCAACACAAATCCAACAGCAAAAGATTTATGCCTAACGAAACTTATTTGACCACACGGCGCGAAGCTCGTAAGCGCACAGATGCAGGCTCCTTGTCCAACCACAGAGCTGCAGCCTAACGCCGCACTGCGAACGCTACAGATGTCGCTGACAAAGACAGCGTGGATGATGGCAATTAGGCTCAATTGTTCAGAACAACTTGATATTTGGCAGTGGACTTTTCCTACATTCCACAAGCAAGCAGCAGCCTTTGTATATTTTGCACAAAATTCCCTAAGACCACGGGACATCATCTGTCTAAAAGAAGTAGGCCTCCGCCCAGTAAAACTATTGGCCTAATATGCACTGTTCAATGCAAAGTACCCTCGTGTCGAAACGCTGGTATCCAAAACTATAACTGCCGCTTCTCATTATTTCTTTGACTGCAGGGCAACTCATCACGAAACAATAATGATTACACACCAGAAAATAGGAAAAGAGCATACACCGTTCTAAACGTGTACAGAGAACCGAAAAGACAAACACGAAGGCGAAACACCCCTCCCAACCTTCGCTAAAGATATTACGCGGAGCAAATATCAACTAGTGGTCGTCGGAGATTTTAATGCTATACACACCATGTGGGGCTATCATAGGTACTCACCCAGAGGACACAACATCCTCAACTTGGAAGAAAAGCAAAGACTAGAAGTTACCCTACCGACAGAACCCACAGGCTAAGGCAACAGTGTAAGTAGAGGCACATTTGCGGATCTCGCCTTCACTTCCAACATTAAACGAGTAACTTGGACCTACCTAGAGGAGAACTTGGAAAGCAATCAGTACATCCTTAGTGTATCCATATCATCTCCCAAGCTGCTTAGAGTAGGAGGTGACACCATCCTAAAGGACATTGTTGCCTTCCCCTCCCACCCCCTTTCTGATCTGATTACGAGCAATGTCGAGGAATTGACTCAACACATAAAAGAAGTCCACGGGCAAAATTTAAAAAAAAGTTGCGCGTGGTGGAAACACCAGCAGTAAACCACCACCTATTTGTGGGACCCCCACCATATTTGTGGGAGAGCCGCAAAAGCTTCCTCAGATAGTGGTAAAAAAGCAACGCCTCAGCCACACCTTGATACGCAGGATAGCGGCCCTCTTGAAGGAAGCCAATGCTTATGCAGCCCAGCTAGCTAGCAAATGATGGGTGCATTACTGTAGCTACTTATAAAACACTTTAGACAAAGCATAAACTTGGACAGTCCTGCATACCATGCTGGAACCCGACAAATTCAAAACGGTTATAACATTGTGAATAGTGGACGAGTTCCACGGTACAGACGAAGAGCTGATCCAAGTAGCACGCTATATACAAGACCAACCTCACCCGCCTCGTAACACTCAGTATAGTTGGGCACTCAAACCAGAACTGGATGCTCCACTGACCAAAGCAGAAGTTTATGTTGCTGCACAAGCAGCAAAAAAAAAAAAAACACGGTACCGGGGTTAGACAAAATTACAAACGCAAGGATTAGGAACTTCAGTGACAATATCTTGGAATATATTACCGACTACCTCAACCAACGCTGCTGAAAACAAGGCCACGTGCCTCTAGAGTGGAAGAAAGCAAATGTTATAAGTATACCTAACCCAGGAAATACACCTGCAATCCAGACCTTGCGTCCAATCTCGCCGACCTCTTTCATGGGAAAACTGTATACCTTTCTATGGTTAATTGAAATAAATTCAAAATTACATCAAATTCAGTCACCTTTTTCCACCTACTATGCTAGATTTCAGAGAAGGACTGTCCACACAAGACGCCTTTCTTCATTTGAAACGCATACCGAAGGATAGCGCACACCTAATTCTTGCGCTCGACCTCAAGGGGCTTTCGATAAAACCTAACATGAGGCTATACTCAAAAAACTCAATGTCAATGTCAATGTCATAGGGTTCGTTGAGCGAATATATACTATACCGAGTCCTTCCTTACTAACCGAATAGCCACAGTAGGCATTCGACAGACCCGGTGCGATCCTATAGAGATGGCTAACAAAGGAACCCCTCGAGAAGCAATAATATCACCACTTCCATATCACATAGCTATGCGCAGACTTCCTCAAGCCCAAGAAGTATCCCCGCAATTAGGCTAAACCTTATATGGTGACAATATAACGCATTGGGCTACATACGGCTCTCTAGTGCAGAAAGGATAAACACTTCAGGAGGTGGCTGACATAGTTGCTAGTTTCGCCAGGAACAGCAATCTTAGCTAATCCGCGGTAAAATCAAACGTTATCCGAGTTCACAATGTTCGTTATAAAACGAATGGACAAATAAATCTGAGCGTGGATGGCCATGCCATTTCTGAAGTCACCCAAGCCTGAATTGTTGGCTTTTGGGTACACAGCGATGGCAAGGCTAGACGCACAATCAAAGCTTTGCGCACCACAACTAAACAAATCTGTAGTATGATACGCCGTATAACGTATCATGATAAAGGAATGAAATATAGAGAAGAGTGACACCCAACGGCTAGTCCAAGCTTTTTTCTTTAGTCGAATATTGTATGGCCTTCCCTACCAGCACCTGAACAAGTCCGAAGATTACAAAGTAGAAGCTATCATTCGCAGCGCGCATAAAGCTGCCTCAGGGCTGCCTATACCAACTGCGACTGAGAGGTATTTGGCCTTGGGCCTACGCAACACGCAAACTGCGGTGCTGGTCTCGCAGAGAGAGCACCTCAGCACTACCGCTGCAGGCAGAACCATCTTAGCGCGCATATCAGTCCCATTCCCTCTAAATACAAGATATGCTACGGATAATATAACTAAAGAGTGTCGCAAGCACATAGGCACCAGACTCCTACCCAAGGATATGCATCACGATACCCACCAAGGTCGTTTTTTTTGCAAAGGCCAAATGGCTACACCACCAGTTGGCACCCAGACCACATTTAATGTATGTAAATGCTGCAATTACGCAAAATCACGTTATACAGCAGATGCTGTACACAATTATCCAACACCAGGAGAGGAGAGGCCACTCTTCAGCCATAGTAATTGACTCTCAAGAGGCATGCCCCTTATTTATGACAGGCTGCTTACCTGCAATGGTCCTTAGGTAAAGGTCGTAGCTTGCACCACTACCACACTGTACTGTGGTGCCCAGGGTACTCATGCCTCGTTGGCAACGGACGGGCTGATGCTCTAGCTCGTGATTTTTGCAACCGAGCGGAGCAGCCCAGGTCACGCGCCTTGTCTGTGTCGAAACACCCATGCCAAATGTTAGAACACCAGCGTTTGACACGCCAAAATACGCCTCCCTGCACCAAACCTTAAAAGGGGAAGTGGCCGCAAACCTGAGAAAAATACAGATTTATGTTTATCTGCACATTGTAAAAGTTTACGCGCTGTACTCTACACAAAATCGAGCTAGACGACTGTGGTGTCACGTAAACCAACCCTTTCCCACATTTCGTGGACGTGTAAAAGAATGCCGCCACCGTTTCCTGTTCAGCCTAACGCAAACAAACAATAATCTCTAGTAGAGCAGTGGGAGGTAGTGCTTGCCAACACGAACCTGGGGATGCAAAGACACTCCTACAGCAAATCCAGTGGGTGGCCGAGGCCAGTGGAGCGCTCGACTAAGGGTGCCACCCATCGCTCTTTGACCCCTTTTTCCCCACTGTCTTTTTCAATAAAATTTTTACCGCTATTACCTTCGCGTTCTGTGTAATAGTCTTTGTCTGCAGCACTACTCAACAGGACATTGTCAATTACAAATGGAATGCTGCTTGAATATGCGCCACTGATACGCAGTTCTAATCCATTCAGGCTGAACAGCTTGAAAACTTCTAAGCATGCAGTGAATAGAATTACACAAAATTTATGTCCTTGCGTGGCATCTTTTGCACTTTTCTTGTGGTGAATTAGTCCAACATTGAAGTCCTCTTAAATATTTTCTAATACGCCACTGATTAATGTAATCTTTGAGTACGTGTTACCTCCAGTAGTGCTGCTATACCTACTCAGTCAAATACCTACTCTGAATGTATGAAAGCCAATTAGACAGGTTGCTTGAACTCTGTAAATATTTTATTAAAATCAAAGTTGGCATGAATGTTATTATATATAAACTACTCCTTCCTGGAACCAACCTGGCCTCTAGGTTTACTGTGAGTAAGAGAGATAAACTATTTTTATTGGAAAGTCTCTGCTGGGTTCGCAAGGGGAATAGCGGGGCCGGAAGGCTAGTCACATAAAGCTCCCGTTTCCGTGAGACGCAAGCGAGGCTTCTCACCGCAGCGGCGTCCTCCGCCAGCCGCACAGCCCAGAGCTGGTCTTCTGGGCATTCGCTTCGCAGTATAACCTCGCACTGTTGAGGGGTTTTTATTTTAGCATGGTGGTTAACGTTGGGACCTATATTGTTTAGACGTGATGGACAGGCATATTTAATGTGATAACCTTTCACTCGTGGTGAACTGCAGGTCTTACAGTGTGATGAGTTTGCTTCTGGGTGTATTCGGTTATAAATAGTACTGCAATGAAAGTGTCTAAAGTTGCATGTTGGGCTTATTGTTATATCAAGAGAGAAAGTTCATGTTTGCAGAAGTCTCCACGTGGTTGCCTGACGTTTGTTTAATAATATTTCAGGATGCGGGTACTTGTAGGGAGCATTTCGATAGTATTCTAGGACTTCTGCGTAAGTAGCCATTGCATCATCCAATTCATCGTACTGAGAAATTGTTCATTCTTTATGTGGTTGTTGTTCTAGTAGCCGTAGGTCTGTTTGTGTCTCTCCAGTGATTGCTTTTCCGAAGAGAGGTGGGCGAATCAAGACACTCTCCCGGGGGGTACTTGCTCGGGCAGCGTCGTGCACAGCCTTGTTTTTCAATTACCGAATTTCTGTGTTGATGTGATAGCTGTAGTTTGCTTCGGTGAGTATTTTATATATTACTAAGAGCAACGGAATGGGCCTGTATTTTTCAACTTTTCAACATCTTCCTTCCTATGAATTGTAATGTTTGCATTGATCCAGCTAGGAGGTGGTCATGGTCCAGTAAGGCATTTCATCTGAAACGCCACAAGATTTTGAAGTAGAAAATCCCCTCCATTTGTGAATATATTGGTTATCTCACTCCCTCCGTTCGCCTTTCCCTGCAGCATGATCCAAAAGCCATCCTAGATTCATCTCGTGTAAAGCAGGAGCCCCTCTATACTGTTGGCTACTACTTTTGACGAAGTTAGCATGGCTTCTGTTGGTATTGTACATTTCAGTATAAAAGACATCTGCTGCTGCTTCTTGGTTTCGGCGAAATTGCTGCTGACATTACCATGCTTATGTTAAACTGAAAGAAAACTTACAATTGGGTAGTCTATCTTTATTCACTTTGATGTAAAGATCTCGGTCTCTCCGTACTTGCTCATAGTCTAGTCCAACACCATCTAATATATTACGACCGATGGATTGTATATCAAAACTGGAAAAAAAAGGTATGGATACTTTCCATAGTTGTTAGCTCCATTGTCCCTGAAAAAAGTAAACAAGTGTTCAGACATGTGATTGTTCAAGGCAACTGTAACAGGCAAAATCTAATCTGTTTCTAATTAGGGTACCGTACGCTTCGACAAATGTCATACATACATACATAGATGTCACGTGGTAGTGACGGTGAAGAAAGAACACAGTAGCAGTACTGTGAAAGACAAAACTAGCATTTATTGGGCGAACCTGTGCCCACAAAAGAGGATACACCTAAAGCACAACGATAGCGGCGAACACAGTCGGCGATCGTCGAAAATCTGATCAGCGGGTCAAGTGCGTCGGCTTTTATAGAGCAGTCGTCGAATGTTCCAGACTAGTCGTTCGGACCCGTGTGCCTTCCAGAAAGTTCTACACCATTCGCGTTACGCGATGAAATCAGATAACACAAGGTTCGGCGACAACAGACAGCCAGGTAGAAGCATCGATAACTTTCCAGAAACATCGGATACATTCAGGCGCGTCCCTCGCTGTGCGATTACAGTTGTTAAGCGGCGAAACGTGGTCGCCCGATAACGATAAGTACACGTGTCAATACCCCCCTCTTAAAAAGCATCGACCCGATGCTGCAAACAAACGAAAGTACCAAAGAAAAGCACTCGTAGCAAAGAAAACAACAAACAAAAAGTAAGGAATTTCGTCAGCGTCCGTAAAAGGGTTTAAGGCGCACCACGTGGACCACTTCAGATCGTGCGCGGCGCCGCTGTGAATGCGAAATGCCGTCTGGCACGACCTCATAGTCCAGAGCGCCAATACGTCGGATGACCTTGTAGGGTCCGAAATAGCGTCGGAGTAGTTTCTCACTGAGTCCTCGTCGGCGTATCGGTGTCCAAACCCAAACACGGTCGCCGGGCTGCTACTCAACAAAACGTCGTCGGAGGTTGTAGTGTCGGCTGTCGGTCCTCTGTTGGTTCTTGATCCGTAGGCGGGCGAGCTGTCGGGCTTCTTCGGCGCGCTGGAGATAGCTAGCGACGTCAACATTCTCTTCGTCAGTGACGTGGGGCAGCATGGCGTCGAGCGTCGTCGTCGGGTTCCTGCCGTAAACCAGCTTAAACGGCGATATCTGTGTTGTTTCTTGCACCGCCGTGTTGTAAGCGAATGTTACGTACGGCAGGACGGCATCCCAGGTCTTGTGTTCGACGTCGACGTACATCGCTAGCATGTCGGCGAGGGTCTTATTCAGCCGCTCCGTAAGGCCATTCGTCTGCGGGTGGTAGGCCGTGGTCCTCCTGTGCCTTGTCTGACTGTATTTCAGAATGGCTTGGGTGAGCTCCGCTGTAAAGGCCGTTCCTCTGTCGGTGATGAGGACCTCTGGGGCGCCATGTCGAAGCAGGATGTTTTCGACAAAAAATTTCGCCACTTCGGCTGCGCTACCTTTCGGCAGTGCTTTAGTTTCAGCGAAGCGGGTGAGGTAGTCTGTCGCCACGACGATCCATTTATTTCCGGTTGTTGACGTCGGAAAGGGTCCCAACAAGTCCATCCCGATCTGCTGGAATGGTCGGCGAGATGGTTTCTTCATCGACTTCGTCGGTGGCGGAGGATCTTCGTCAGTTCGACGAACAGCAACCGCACCTCCATCGGTTGCTGCTTTTAGTTTTCCGGATATGGGCTCGCAGAGCGGCCCCGAGCTGGACCAGTGTACGGTCGGCGTTGCGGTGACAGGTAGCGGCCTGGTGACGGTGAACGGGATGGTCGTCGAGAGTTCCGCTGAGTGGCGGCTAGGTAATCGGCGATTTCACGTGGGCGCTCGCCAAGCTGTGGACGCGGCGCGTTGACGGCGAACCCTCTTAGTCCCAGGTCGCGGTATGGGCATCGGCGGTACACATGGCCGGCTTCTCCGCAGTGATAGCAGAGCGGGCGGTGGTCGGGGGCTCGCCAAATGTCCGTCTTCCTCGCGTAGGTGCGCTGGGCGACATATTGGCGTGCTGGCTGCGGCGGCGGCGGCGGACGACGGAATTGCGGCGTTGCAGGACCCTGGCGCGGTCGCGCAGGGGGGCCTTGACGGCGGGCGATGGCGGCGGCGTAGGTCATTGCCTCCGGCTGCGGTGATTCTGGTTCCACCTCAGGAACTCCAAGGGATCGGTGCACCTCTTCTTTCACGATGTCGGCGATCGAGGCCACTTGAAGCTGCGACGAAGGCATGACCTTGCGCAGTTCTTCGCGCACAATGGCCCTGATGGTCTCGCGCAGATCGTCTGTGGCCAGTGATTGAATTCCTGCGTAGAGGGTAGAGCTCGTACGTCGGTTGAATTGCCGGTTCCGCATTTCGAGTGTCTTCTCAATGCTGGTTGCCTCGCGAAGGAACTCTTCTACGGTCTTCGGTGGGCTTCGTGCCATGGCGCCGAAAAGTTCTTCCTTCACACCACGCATGAGAAGGCGGACTTTCTTCTCTTCGGGCATATCCGGGTCGGCGTGGCGGAAGAGGCGTTTCATTTCTTCCGTGAAGATAGCAACGTTCTCGTTCTGTAGCTGCACTCGGGCGTCCAGCATGGCCTCGGCCCTTTCCTTGCGCACGACGCTCGTAAAGGTGCGCAGGAAGCCGCTACGGAAGAGGTCCCATGTCGTTAAGGTCGACTCCCGGTTCTCAAACCACGTTCTGGCGGCGTCTTCTAAGGCGAAGTAGACATGCCGCAGCTTGTCGTCCGAGTCCCAGTTGTTGAATGTCGCGATTCGCTCGTAGGACTCCAGCCAGGATTCCGGGTCTTCAGTTGCTGCTCCATGGAAGGTCGGTGGGTCCCGGGGTTGTTGTAAGATAACGGGGGACGCTGGGGCAGCCATTGAGGTTGTCTTGCCCACGACCTTCTTTGTCGCCTCACGTAGAAGTCCGTGCTCTGGGGGCAGTCCTTGCAGTCTGCGGCTAGCACGCTGGTCTTGGGCGGTGTCGGTTTTGTCCTCGGGCTTCGGGCTTGGATCGCGGCTTTGCGGGGGCGTTCGGTACATGAACGCACTAGCACCTCCACCAGATGTCACGTGGTAGTGACGGTGAAGAAAGAACACAGTAGCAGTACTGTGAAAGACAAAAGTAGCTTTTATTGGGCGAACCTGTGCCCACAAAACAGGATACACCTAAAGCACAACGATAGCGGCGAACACAGTCGGCGATCGTCGAAAATCTTATCAGCGGGTCAAGTGCGTCGGCTTTTATAGAGCAGTCGTCGAATGTTCCAGACTAGTCGTTCGGACCCGTGTGCCTTCCACAAAGTTCTACACCATTCGCGTTACGCGATGAAATCAGATAACACAAGGTTCGGCGACAACAGACAGCCAGGTAGAAGCATCGAGAACTTTCCAGAAACATCGGATACATTCAGGCGCGTCCCTCGCTGTGCGATTACAGTTGTTAAGCGGCGAAACGTGGTCGCCCGATAACGATAAGTACACGTGTCAATATCTATTAAATTGTTTTCCCTTGTCTTCGATTACTTTCCCGGCTAATGCAACAACTGAAACTGCAAGCTGTTGGTGGTCTTGCAATATACTGATGAGAGAACCCTATAGAAAAACTGTACTTTTTAATGACTACGGGTCGAAGTGCCACTTTTTTAGTCTAGGCCAGTCTCACGTAGTGGAGCTCTCTAGCTCTCTCGTGTGTAGTGTAGCATGGATATGATTTTGACGCGAGCTGAAACTGTAGGCAGGCGCTGCTCCAGTTGTCATACACTTAATGTGAAGCATTCACTGCTTGGTACAAAATGCTTCTGATGAATTCCAGCCCACACGCAGATACAAAACACGTTTTGGCACCGAAATAAAGCAAAGGTTTGGTTAGGCGAGGCAAACGAGCTACCACTAATAACAAGCCACAAAATAAAGTTGGAATAATTTGACGCTGTGCAGTGCCAGATCTCCGAAATGATTATTATTATTACATCAACTAGATAAAAGATATTGTTATTCAGTTTTATGTCAATGCACAACACTGTTTAAGTGTTTTGCCGCAGTGACAATACAAAATAAGTTATATGCGCAGTGTTACACATGCAAGGTGAAAATTTTTAAGTATTTCGAAATTTTTAAAATTGGCTGTTTCCGATGCTATATTTCTAGTAGTGTTTTAGCCGCAGACTTCTTAACATAGCCCTGACACCGGATGAAAAGAAAGACTTAGAGCATTTTGACGAGAAACGGTCCAGAAAATTGGTTCAAAAACAAAGAAAAAAAGCAAACTTTAATCAAAAAAGAACCTTTCAGGCAACCAGCCACCTCACGTCAACAAGAGGATCTCGAGTCTAGAAATAGCCCACGTGACGGAAACTTCTACAAAAATAAACGAGTCCAATGTTGTAGACATTTCAATACCATTCGGTAAAAAATTAATGGGCGTGTTCAGCAGGGGCCTAAACATTTGTCCCACGAACAACACAATAAATGAATTCGAGCTTCACAATGTCCTCTCTGAATTTTCGCGACGAATGCGTATCACACACTTTTTCGCTGACAATCACAAATCAGACAACGGGACGACAACACTTCGATCCGAATCCACTTAGACTCCCGAATCGGAAAAAGCCATAGAAGTTGAAATATACCTTAAAACTGTCAGTAAAGAAATTATAAGCCACTTCAAGACATCTAAGCAACCTAAAAACATAACTGCGTCGTCGAGTCATATCATTTCAAATCTTAGTGGCCGGAATGACATTGTTATTAAGGAAGCAGATAAGGGTGGAAATATAGCTATTTGGCCAATAGAAAAAATGCAAGCACGAGGCCTAAAGACAACTAAACCCAGAACACTACCGTAAGCTAGATAACGATCCGACATTATCTTGCACAGTAACAATTACCAACAGGCTCAAAATACTATTGGCTGATGAATTGACAACACCGTCAGAATAAAAATTCATTAAACCAAACAACAAAACTGCCTGGCGCTTCTACCTCCTTCCAAAAGATCATGAGATTCCATCCACTGAACTATACAACGCTATTCTCAGGTCGTATGACAGTATCATAGAACACCCCGACAGAGAGCATCCCCACATTCCTTAAGCACTTCATTGGTGACTTTCCAAAATGTCTTCCGTCAATTGCGCAAGATGCGCCCCACCTGCTGAGAATTATATAGGTTATAATTACTAAAGGCACATTGCCCCACAACATAATTCTCGCAATACTAGACGTCACGGCTCTGTACACCAACATTGCCATCTACTATGGTTTTTCTTCCGTAAAACAAACGCTGTCTAAACACAATGCACAACGCCTGTACTGAAGTCTACTCGTCTCTCCTTGAATTAGTTCTAACCGATTACTGCTTCGACTACTACTTCGAATTACTACTGCGGATAGATAAGCAGAACTTGTGAGGTGAGCATCCTGGGCACGACATCACTCTGGCTATCTACGCACACCCGTTCTACGCACAAGTCAATTACTTAAAACCTGCTAAATGTTATCGTAGTTCTAATCGTTGTACAGTAGCGGTGCGTGCCCCACCAACTTGGTATATGTTTTGCGAAAGTGTCTTGTTGTGTTGGTTTCTGCTGTTCTCACAGTATCGAGTGTTCTGTTAATGCTCTCGGGAGATATCGAGAGTAACCCTCTCCCCAGAACCAATGTTGCACCTGCAGTTTCTGACAATGCCAAAATCGATGAAATTTTTGAAGTCGTTAAAGGCTTGGAAATGAATCAGGCGAGGTTTCTTCAGGAAATACCAGTTGTTAGGGACACTAATGTTTAGACTAGCATTGTTTTACAAACCTGCAGGCAGTCATTTGAAAAAATAATTTGATTATTAGTTGAGAAATTGAAGGTCCAAGTATCAGTATTTGAATTTCGCGCCATATCTCCTGCGCCGGTTCGTCAGCGTGACGTCACGGATGCCAAAGTATGTTTTCATATTTCGGCCGCATTGGATGAGTAAAGCTTCCCAAAACATGCCATGTTTGGTATTTGGTTCCATTAGAACACATCACAGTCATTCTGTACGGCTATATATTGTTAGTAGGCCCCAGAAGAAGCCATCAAAATCCAAGAAGTCACAGCCACCAGGTGAGGGAACCTAGGTAGGCCTCGCCACCCGTATTTCGTTCTTGCGCTTTTTCTAGCTTACCAAACGTCTTATCGTTGCAAGAGTGGTGTTTTTCGTGTTGTAGAAAGGTAATTTACTCATGCAGAAGAAATAATTTTTCACTTTAGTGTCCCTTTAAAGAACAGCATAATGTACTGAACACGTCAGTACGAGCCCTTGTTAGCAGGGTGAATCTTCTGGAAACTGATACGCGTTCTCTCAAACTGATTGATGCGCGCACTGCAGCCTCAGCTCCGTGCGCTCTTGACGCCCATCGTCATGATATGATGAAGCTTAGGGCGTCACTTGATAACGAGAGGAACAGATACAGAAAAAAGAACCTCATTATTTTTAGCCTGGATGATTCAGCGGATGAGACATGGTCTGCATCGGAGGAAAAAGTACTGTCTTTCTCTGAAACGCAACTGGATGAACGGTGTACTCCAGAATGTATAGAGCGTGCTCACCAGCTTGGTGAATCTAACGGAAGTAAAAACAGACCTGTCATTATTAGGTTTGTTAACTTCAGGGATAAGGAACTATCCTTTCTCCTAGTATCAGGCTTGGGTAACTTTGCGATCCGTGAGGATTTCAGCCCTGACGTCAGGCTTGCGCGATCTAAACTTGTAAGTTATGCAAAAACATTGAATTGCTCTTTCAAACTTCGATACGATAAGCTACATATTGATGATAAGTGCTAAGTTTACAATGGTACTCAGGATATTGTCGTTGAATTGAAAAAGTAGCAAAAGGGGCGGTGCCCCAACAATTAGTCCTCAAAGGAATGTCTGCGCACCGGGTGTTCTAGTCATCCAATTTCAGAGCTTACCATTTTAGTTATGAACTGCAGAAGCATAAAAAAACAAAACTAATGAAGTTGCTACTGTGACCTCTTCAGTCAAACCCCATGTGTTTGCAGGTACGGAGTCCTGTTTCGACGAATCTATTGGTAGTTCCGAAGTTTTTCCGCCTGGTTTTCACGTCTACCGTTCCGATCGCAATGCGCATGGTGGTGGAGTCTTTCTACTTGTTGACTCGTTCTTGCAATCGTCTCCCATGTTTATTCGATCTATTCGGTTTGTTGCAATATCCGATTTAAAACTGGCCAGTTGCTGACAGTTGGTTTCTTTTACCGTGCCCTCACTTCCACATCGCCTGAGACATTCACAACCCTGTCCGAGTTTTTTTCTAAAATAAATACTGACTATGTTATTGGCAGCGGTTTGAACATGCCTGACGTGAGGTGTGTCCACAGTAAGCCTGTCCTTGTTAATTCTTCCACTGTTTCTATAGCATTCCGCGAGGCAATAGTTACCAATGATATTTATCAGTGTGTTACTCAGCCTACTAGGTGTGGTCCGAATAGCTTTTCTGTCTTAGATCTGCTTTTTTCAAACCAGCCATTGTTTGTCTCTCATAACACTGTAATTCGCGCTATTAGTGACAAAGACTGCATTGTGGCGCATGTTCACATTGCCGCCTTCTCATGTACACATTATCACCCAAGGAAGGTATATTTTTTTACAAAGGAAATTACGTGGCAAGATCTAATGATCTTTCCATATTCCTGCAGGTATTCAGGCATTTAGCTCAGTCCGCAGATTGCAATACCCGATGAGATACATCTACCTCCACACTCAAGCAGCTGGTTGATACACAAGTTCCATGTAAATATTTGTCTGCGAAAAACGTAGTGATAAGCCTTGGGGAACTCGGGAGGTCAAGCGATTGATTATTAAGAGACGTCGTCTTCTGAATACTCAGAGAAAGCAGCGTAGCCCTGTGTATTTGTAATGCAAAAACCCTCGGAAATGATACAAAAGTAATAAAACAAGGTTGCTAAGGAAAAAAGCTTCTTAGCATTGGGTCCAATGTTAGAAAATAACCATAAAGAAATGTGGAAGTGTTTAAAAACAATTAGCAAAGCATCAGTTTGCATCCCGAGCCTAAAAAAGGGTAGTGTACTTCTTACTGATGATTTGGATAAAGCTTTTTGCTTCAATCATTATTTCCAATCTTCTTTCACCGTTCCCTGTGATAATGAATTAATGCGTATTCCCAACAATGTGTTCGAACCTATGCCGGAACTGGTCGTGACACATGGTGGTATACTTAAGTTACATGGCAATATAAATGCTTCTTCTGCAAGTGGTCCTGATGGTATACCTTCTTATACGCTAAAGGCTTGTTCTGACATTATTTTTTAGTGAATATCAGCATGGTTTTAAGTCTCGTCGTTCTTGTTCGACACAACTCCTAGAATTCGGCCACGATCTTTTTCATTCATTCGATCTCGGTGTACAGAGTGACTGTATATGTCTAAATTTTAGAAAGGCATTTCATTCTATTCCTCATGTTTTAGTGTTGCATAAGCTATCATCCCTCGGTATCTCTCCTTCAAAGCTTGTTTGGATTAAGTGTTATCTACAAGAACGGATGCAACGTGTTGTAATTATTGGCTCACAATCTGATTAAACTGCTGTTACTTGTGTAGTTCCCCAGGGATCTATTCTGAGGCCATTGCTGTTTTTGGTCTACATCGCTGGCATTGCTCAGGTTGTGTAATGCAAATGCGTCTGTATGCGGATGATTGTGTGATTTATCCCTGCATTAGGTCTGTCAGTGACCACGAGTACTCGCAACGAAATTTGGACAGTATAACACGCTAGTGTGTTAAGTGGCAAATGTCGTTGAAGCCCAGTAAGCGTCAATACGTCTCATTTACACGTAAACAATCTCCATATCTATTTCTATATATGTTGAGCAATTCCAGACTATCGCGAGTAACTCAGTATAAGTATCTTGGTGTTTATTTCTCATCGAATTTAACTTGGACTAAGCACGTTGAGTATGTTACAGCAAGAGCCTGTGAAATGCTAAATTTGGATAAACGCAACTTCCGGTTAGCTCCACCCAAAATTATAGAACTACATGATTTTTCGAAAGTGGGACTCATATTAGAGTAGGCCTGTATGACCTGGGACCCGCAAACCTAAACTCTGCCTTTTATGCCAAGCATGTAAAAAACCGCGCAGCCCATTTTGAACTTAAGGAAAATTTGGTGTGGGAATTATTAAGCACACGCAGACGAAGTATGAGATTAGAAATGCTTTGTAAAATTTATATAGGTATGGTTAATATAGGTGAAGAAACTTACCTTTTACCTCCTCATTTCTTATCTCACCGAAGTGACCACTCTTTCAAAATAAGACAACTTATTTGTAGAACAAACATCCTTAAGCATTCGTTTTTTCCACATACAATATCACAGTGGAATCAGCTACCGCAGGAAATTCCCAATTGTCGCACTGAAGCATCGTTCAGAGCATTTCTGCTGAAACTTTAGTGGTGTGAACTTTTCCATTGTTGTGTTATTTTTGGTTGTCCAGTTGTGTATTTTGTCGAGCTCATCTACGCTGTGTAATCCCCCTGCAATAATGCCTTGTGCCGCAGGTACTTGAAATAAATAAATAAAAATAAACCAAGGCTCAAAACACGTTATGCCTTCAGCTAACCTTAATTCCTTTACCTCATCTATTCCTCTATTCCAAGAACTATTTTCCTGCCTAGTACTCAATTTATTATACCCTTTCATGTTTTTACGTTTATATCAACTGTACGACCCTTTTTCACATGTACACCTGCACCCCCCCCCCTGCTTCTGCACACGTCACCCTCCTATTGATCCGGTTTCCATCCCCCCCCTTCTTTTTGGTGTCTTTTAATTATACATTTTTTACACGTCCTCACCAACACATTCCAAAGTCCCAGACGCCAGCATACCTTCTTTGGCGCCTCAACCACACACGGTATCGCCATTTCTGTATACCGTCGTAACGACACCTACATTGAGTTACAGAGGCGAAAGTCCCTTGAAAGACCATGCCACTGCCTTCGGGTTACCCACGGCAATGCTCCCCAGACTCCTTGTCGCCATCCTAACTCCTTCAACATTCTCCGACGCACTTGCTGCTAAGCTACTAAAGTCACCCTTTGAAATGGCGTCTTTGTGGGTCTTTTTTGTTACTCGCGCACTGACCGCCTGACCGGCTCTTCTAAAGCTACAAAAGCATGCCGCCAATGACAACCCTGGAAGCTCCCTAACGTCTCGCTTCCCCAACAGCCTCCCATACCCTCTTTTTCTTTTCCTGTATTGTCCCCTCTTGGTGTCCCCCTCTCTAGTGTTCCTTTTTTTTCTCTGCTTGCTTTTCTTTTCTTCCCACTTTCCCATTCTCCTGCTCTTGCTGCCCCCCCCCCCCCCCCCTTGGCAACCACGCTCACAGACGTCAGGTGACAGGGCTCATTGTTTTTGAAGTATCTCCCTTTACAACCAGCCGCCACCGACAAGCGCACGTGGCGTCACTGTACTAACCCTTTAAAAATAACATGCCGAAGATGACGAGGCCGCCTTTGACGAAGATAGGTCCTCCTATCGAAACGTTGGGCAGTTTTTCTGTGGCACTTTATCCCTGGTAATAACCTTTTTACCAGTGTGCTATTCTCTGTGTCAGCGCCTTTCTTGATTCTGGATTTCCTTAAGCTGTGTTTTTCAAAAGCGCAGGCATTACATTCCAGTAATTAAAGATATATTCAACTATTTTAAGATCACTAAATATTTTCCTGAACAACAAATTTAAGGCATATGCCATGATACGAATGATCCAAGATGAGTTTTAAGGAGTATTCGCTCGGAATGAATTTCAGAACGTTACCAGTTTGCAGATATGCACTGTCAAACGCTGTGCAGAAGTGAACCGTTGTTCCATTACCTTTTTGAACAAAACGCTTTTTTATACATTGAACCAAAATAGCAACTTGAACGTCCATCTACTTCTTCCCGCAGTTTGGGAAATACATCAAAACTGCTGTCATACAGGATGTTAATTCTAAGTGTTTTCTCCTTCCAAACTCACCGGCTGCAATTCTGTAATTTAAGATGTGCCAAAAAAAAATGCTTCAGCATTAAGTACTACATTTTTGTCAGACATTTGAATATGTTTTTTTATTTCTTTTTTCAATAATGTCCGGCTTTCCGAAAAGTCCAGCAGATGTACCCCAATTATGTTATAAAGCACTGGCAGTTTTTAAACACTGATTAAAAACTTAGAAATGATCCCCCCGTATACTCAAGGATGCATGAACGACGAAAACAACCTGTTACTTTCAGTGGGGAATAATTGTAAGGAGTTGACATGCATAGAAAACCGACACATATATCAAGCAACAATGATAATTTCTGCGCCCCTTCTTTAAAATGCAACGTGCTTGCTCTCGACAATTAGCCAGGAAGTAGGGAGGCAGACGCCCAGTGACAAACTCAGTGGTTAAATTACCGTAAAGAGGTAAGTGAAAACACCCATTTGATCTAGGTAACCATTGCTTCGAAATTTAAGTGAGCTTTAGAGATTCTCGCCAGCCGACATTATAATTTAACATTTTAACAGGACGATGTTTCTGGCACGCGAAATACAGGTGGCCATTCCAGGTCTGTATATTTGGAATAAATAGGCCACTTCGTAGCTACGTTTCTGCAAAAAATTTATCTGTATAACGAAACACAATTTTGAGCTCGCGACTGACGCAATACCGAGCAGCCTGCCATTCCCACGGTACCCGCTAACGATGGCAAAGAAAGCTTCGGCAAGGAAAGCATCTTCTACACCATCTGCTGCGGCTCAACGGGGATGCTGGCGTCCTATGTTGGAGGCAATCTGCAGTAAGTTCGAAGGCTAGCACCCCTAAGGTAGCTGACGGCTTCGCGTGCGCTATGCTCTGGTACGCATAATTCACGTTGAAACGAGAGGTAGCACAAAGGGTTGTTTGCTCGTTGCTCCTGCCATGCTTCATGACGCCAGCTTTATGACAGGGTGGGGGCACGGCCATCGGGGGAGATTTCTTGATTCTGTGTGCGCGTGTGAGAACGTTCCTCCTAATTTAGTTAATACTCGCATGTTTACAGCAGTTCATACAGACGATAAACTATTAATCTTACTACGTGCAGCTGTCTAATACATTTCTATGGATATCAATTTTTCGTCTGTGCTAAACAGTGACTTTCTTGTGTTGCGAACTATTTATGTTTTTATGAAGCACTTCCAACTGATGTGGATTAAGCCCATGGTGTTGTTTGAACCTTTCATGGTGAACATTGGCGAATAAGAATGCTATATAAATGCACAGCAGCCAGGCAGGCAAAATATCTCTGGCCACGCCTGCTAATTAAAAGCTTTCTCATGAATTCATCTGATCGGAGGTAGGTACTGCGGTTGCAATTCGAGGGATGCTCCCAGTTATTAAAAGGCAACGTTCTAGCAAGCATACATAAAGAGGAACGGTTCTAGCCATGCGGGAGAAAACTGGAGTCCATCGGGTCGTAAAAACTAGTGCCACCGTGGTCGACCTGCCAGGCACAATGCAGTTGGGGGACGTCAGAAGAAACCGTAATCAGGGAAGGCGACAGAACGTAGACGATCATGCAAAGTGACACCTGTAGGCGAGCGTTCGTGAATTAGTGCACTACATGGATGCACAAAAGCCGGGCCGGCAAAACTTCTCTTGAAGACACTTGCTATTATAAAGCTGCCATATACGTTATTGTAGATACCGATAGCTTTTACCGTTGCAAGTTGAGTGACGCTGCCAGGTATGAAAGGAAGTAGTTGGGACACGCAGCCAGACCCCGGAACGGCGCCAACGGTCTGGGAGAGCTGTTATACTCCATCACGTAGTAGAAACTGTCTCTAGCATGGACAATTTCCAAGACTGGATGTGGTTGGTGTACATCTGAAGAAACCGTTTCAAGTACAGGCAACAGACCATATACAAACATAGAAAGTGACAGCTGCATGGCGAAAAATCCCTGATTAGCGCGCTTCATAAGCGTACGGCAGCCTTGCCGACAAAACGCCTCTGGCCACGCTTGCACTTTTAAAGCTGACGAGTGGCTTGATAAATCTTTCCAGTCGAGTGACACTGGTAATTCTGCAAAACTGGCTACTATCCAGATTCAGGGACGGCGCTAGCAGTCTGGGAGAGATAATATAATCCATCGTGTGGTAGAAACTTCTATACTGGCCATGTCCTAGACCAGAAGTGGTTGTTGGGCATCTGAAGAAACCGTAGCCATGACCGACAAAGTAAAAGGGATGATCTTGCAAACTGGCACCTGCACGGCCAACATTAGTGGCTTAGCGCTGCGCAGTAGCTACGCAGAAACGAGCATATGGCAGCGCTTGCTCTTTGATAGCTTGCATGTGAATTCGTGTGGGTGACAACAGCTATTCCGTTTGCAAGATGAGTGACGCCGCCTGGTATGAAAGGGCGTAGTTCTGGCAAGCAGCCAGATCCCCCAACGATGCCAACACTCTGAGAGAGCTGCTGGCATCCATCGCACCATAGAAGGTATTTCCAGTAGGGATGACGTGCCCGGCTGGATGCGGTTGGAGTGCATCTGTAGACATATTTGCCACGGCAGGCGACAGCGAAGTACGAACATATGAACTGAGGCGTACATGGTGCGTCATTGCAATGCGCTGCTATGACGCACAGTAGCGGTACAGAAAAATGCCTATGGCCGTTCTTGCTCTTTGGTAGCTGGCATGTGAATTGATGTAGGTGCCAATAGCTATTCCGTGTGCAAGGTTAGTGACGCAACCCGGTATGAGGAGGCGTAGTTCTGGCAAGCAGCCAGATCTCAGAACGATGCTAACGCTTTAGGAGAGATACTTGAGGCCTCCACACAGTTGAAGTTATTTCTAGTGCGGCCGATGTTTAAGCCTGTATAGGGTTTGGGAACATCTGAAGAAAGCATAGCTGGGGCATCCGACATAATGTGGCCGAACATGCGAACTCACACCTGCACGGCTAACAATTGCCGATAAGGGGGCTACAATGACGTACCGTAGCTGCGCAGACAAAACGCTTCTGGCCGCACTTGCTCTTAGACAGCTGGATAATGAATTGTCGGTGGTCTTAGCTATTCTGTTGCTAAGTTGAGCGACGCTGTCAAGCATAAAGGGGCGCAGTTCTGGCAAGCAGCTAGGTCCCAGAATGAAGCCAACAATCTAGGTGATAGGCCTGAATCCAGCACGAAGTAGAAGCTATATGGAGTGTGGCACATTTGCCAGACTGGATGCGGTTGGTGTACATCTGAAAAAAACCGTAGCCAGCGCATGCGACAGAACATGGACGAACATGTGATCTCAGAACTGCATGGTGAAAAATTGCCGTTTGCGGCGCTGCGATGACGCACTGTAGCTGAGCAGACTGAACGATTGTGGCCGCCCCTGCTCCTTGAGAGCTTGTGTATGAATTGATTTCGCTTTCAACAGCTATTCCGTTCGCAAGTTAAAAGATGCTGCCAGGTATGAAGGGATGGAGTTCTGCCAAGTGGCCAGATCTTCTAACGACCCCAACGCTGTCGGAGAGATGCTGCAGCCAATCACATTGTAGAAGCTATTTCCAGCGTAGACGACGTGCCAGACTGGATGCAATTGGCGTACATCTGAAGAAACAGTGGCCAGGGCAGGTGACAGGCCATGGACAAACATACAAAGTGAAGCGGGCATGATGAACAATTCCTGATTAGGCCACTGCAAGGACGCACAGTAGCTTAGCACACAAAATGCCTCTGGCCGCGCTTGCTCTTTGATCTTTGATCTCTTTGATACCTGATCTTTGAATTGATGTTGGTGGTGATAGCTATACCGTTTGCAAACTGAATGTCTGTGACTGTGTGAAAGTGAGTGAGGTATGAAGGAGCATTGTACTGGCAAGCTGCCAGATCCTCATACGACGCCAACATTCTGGGAGATATGCTGCAGTCCATCGCACGGTACAAGCTATTTCCAGCGTGGACGATGTGCCACACTAAATGGTGTTCGGGTAACATCTGAAGAAACCATTGCCAGGACCAGCGACAGATGATGGATGAAGATATTGAAATGTGCACTTGTGTATATTTTTGGGTGTACTCTTTTCCCCGTCCAACAAATGGCATCTGTCAGTGCAGGAAGCACCCGTAAATGCGTCAGAAGTTTCTCTAGTGTTACCGATGGTTCCTTTGTCTGTTGTCATCGAAGTTTGAGCAATCTGTTTGCATGTGCGACACGAATTTCATAGAGCTTTCTGGAAGACACGCGGGCACGAGGGATTACTCTGGAGCCTTCGATGACTCATGTATAAAATCTGACGCACTTCACCACAGGTCAGATTTTCGACGATCGCCGACTATGTTTGGCACTGTCGTTGTTCCTTGACAAGCCTGTCTTGAGGGCGCATGTTCGCCAAATTAAGCGCTAGTTTTGTCACTAACAGTTTTGCTGCTTTATTTACCGTCAGTACCCCGTGACATCTGGTGGAAGTGTTTTTCGTTCATGTACCGGACGCCTCCAACAAGCGCTCATCCAAACCCGGACCGCAAAGACACATCCAACATTGCCCCCGACCCCCTAACAAGCCGCCGGCTACAACAGCGGCCCCAGGAGGGTGGACTTGTATCTCGGACGATCATGACGGTCGTGGCCAAGACAGTCCCAATTCGAGCAGGAGCGTCCGCGAATGTTCTGGAACTGCCCTGGGAGACACCGGCCTTACATGAATAATTGTTTGAGCACGCTGTAAACTGCCTGAAAACGTACGAAAGGGTGTTTGCTTTATGCGAATGGAACTCCGACGACAAGCTGCGACATGTGTGCTTCACCTGGGAAGACACTAGCAGGACGTGGTTTGAGAACGGAAACTCAACCGTGACAATGTAAGACCTGTTCTGAAACGGCTTCCTGCCGATATTCATGGGAATCGAGCTGCCGAACTAGCTGCCGGGCTGCTGAATGAGGACATCGCCCTCTTAGCGGATAAAATACCTCACTTCTACTGCCACGCAGACCCTGACATGTCTAAACAAAATTCGGTTGCTGATGCGGGGTGTGAAAGGACAACTATTCGCCGGATTGATACACAACCCGCCAAAGGATGTCGCTGAATTTTTTTCGGGGTCCAGAACGATTGAGAAAATGCTTCAAATACCCACCAATGAATTTCAATGCGCTGACAACAAACTGCGCCGAATCTCAAGAGCTAGGCGCCAATGACATGCGCAAGACCATAACAGTGGACGTACGGGGATAGTTCTACAAGTTGTGCCCCAGGTCACCGCCCCAGGTGAACTCAATCGCAGGCATAGTTAAAGAGCTTCAGTGGTCACTAGAAGCACCCTTCCGTGACCGCGCCAGTGCTCCGTGATGCCACAATTCCGCCGTCCACAAATGCCACCGCCAGCGTGCTTACCACCACCCAGCGCAGTTACTCGAAGAAGACGGACATTTGGCGCGCCACTGACCCCCGCCCCTCTGCTATCACTGCGGGGATATGGGACGTGTCTACCGCCGATAACGATATCGCGAAACGGTACTAGGATGATTCGCCGTCAACGCTGCGCGCCCGCAGCAAGTTTAACGCCGTCGAGACATTGCCTACTCCCAGTATGAACTCAGTGGAGCCCTCGACGACCATCACCTTCACCGTAACCAAGCCATTACATGTCACCGCAACCCCACCATACACGGGCCCAGCGCGTGACCAGTCTGTCAGCCCATATCCGGTAAACTAAAAGCAGCAACCGATGGAGTTGCAGGTGCTGATTGTTGAAATGATGAAGATCTTCCACCGCCGATGACGTTTCCGAAGACACAATCTGCACGACATAGAAACGACATGCCACAATTCCGATGAAGCCAGGAAATAAAGCATATACCGACCAAGAACCTGGCAACGCGACTAACCAGCCACGCGTCAGCATGACGCAGCCATGTTCCGACGCAAAAACCTTAATACAACGCAACACAAAGTGCCAGTGACCTCGATGTCTTCATCGATAGCCATGAAGTCACCGCATTAGTAGACAAAGGAGCCGAGTACTCCGTCATGACTGGACCCTTCGCAATGAAGTTGAAGAAAGATAAGACTGTGTGGGAAGGCCCCAAAATTTGCAGCCCTGGATGACAACTAATAACGGCGACAAGAATCTGCATGGCAAGAATAAATCTTCAAGACCAGACCTAGCCAGCTACCTTCGTTATCTTCCAATAGTGTTCACAAGACATCATTTTCGGCATTGACTTCCTGAAGCCGCATGGTCCAACCATCGGCCTAAAGCGAAAGTCAATCACGCTTTCCGGACATCAAGCGATACCGCCGGAGAGCGTTCCTAGTCATCATGCCTTGAGTGTACGTAAAGACTAAGTGAGCATCCCGCCTCGCTCCAGCATTGTGATTTCCGTTGGCACAGGCACACCCGCAGACTTACAAGGCGTCATCGAAGGCGGCCAACCTCTACTGCTAGGCCATGAAGTTTGTGTCGCAAAAGGGATCGGTTGACGACACGAAGGGAAAGCGGAAGGTATGCTGACAAACATCAGCCAGGTATTCAAGCATATCAACAAGGGCACGACGATCGCATACATCGAGTAAATTCTGGAAGCCACCAATGCCTTTGTCATCTTGCATTCTGCCGCATCTACCTCCTTCACCACAGTTCCTGAAAGAGACTTCGACATAAATTCAAGTCTCCTATGGGTAAGCAGCCGTAGATCAGAAGTTTTTTCCGCCAAGAAGAAGTTTCCTTTACCACGTCATCGAGGATTCCTCAAACAGCTGTCGCAAAGCATCGCATATTACCCGAACAATACGTTCTATGGTGATCATTTCAGCAGATCGGGATGGATTTGTTGGGACCGTTCCGTCGTCAACATCCGCACATAAGTGAATTATCGTCGCGACGGACTACCAGATCTGCTTCGCTGAAACGAAAGCTCTGCCGAAAAGTGGCGCAGCCGAAGTGGCGAAATCCTTCGTCGTGAACATCCTGTTGAGACATGGAGCCCCAGAATTCCTCATCACCGGCGGAAGAATGAGATTTGCAGTGGATCTCGCCTAAACCATTCTGAAATGCAGCCAGACAAGCAAATGGAGACAAACACCTACAATCTGCATACAAATGATCGAACACAAGGCCTGGGATACCATTCTGTCATACGTAGCCTTCGTTTACCTCACGGCCGTGGAAGAAACAACACAGATCAGTTTAAGCTAGTTTACGACCGGAACCCATCGGCGACTCGACGTCATGCTACCCCGTCAACGACGAAGAGAATGTTGGCGTCGCTGCCTATCTCCAACGCACCTAAGAAGCACGACAGCTAGCCCGCCTGAAGAAGAACCACCAGGGGACGTACAGCCGATACCACAACATTCGACGACGCCAGGCCGAGTACCATCCCTGCAGGTGTGTGTGTGCTTCGACCACAATAGGCTGATGATGTGGACATAGCGAGACGATTTTACGCCGATATTTCAGACCCTGCACGGTCTCCCCATGCATTGGCGCACTCGACTTTGAGGTCGTGCCCGGCGGCATCACGCTATCAAGGCGGCAGAACGCACGAGCTGAAATTAAGCCATTCTACCAGTGCTAACGAAATTTGGGACATTGCATAGCTGAACGTTAGACCTTCTTTTTTTGGACCGTGTTACCTTGAGCTTCGCTTCTTTGTTGTTTTGTTACTTTGTTTATTACCTGCCCTTTAGTTTTTCGCGCGCTCTGGTTTCCAGCATTGGTAATATTTTACAGAGGAGGGCATTGAAAGGTTCACTTGTTTGTCTCCTTCGGGTGACTGCTTTTCACCGTCTAACAAATGTTATCGCTCAGCACAAGACGCGCCCCAATGAATCGGGACTTTCTCCAATGTTATAACGGTTATGTCTGTTGTCAACGAGCTTGAGTAATCTAGCTACATGTGCGATGCGAATTATGTACAACTTTCTGCAAGACACGTGGACACCAGCCATTATTCTGGAACCATCACTGACTAATGTATAAAAGCCAATGCGCTCAACGGCAGATAGGATGCTCGACGATCGCCGACTGTGTTCGCCGTAGTCATTGTTTCTTGTGTGTAGCTTATTTTGATGTTTTGAGGGCACAGGTTCACCCAATAAAAAGCTAGTGCTTTCAACATTTTGCTCCTCTCTTCACCGTCCTACCGCGTGAACCTACGGATTGACACTGGCATGGCGAACATTGCCGATTAGCGTGCTGCTTTGACGCAAAGCAGCCACACCAACAAAGCGCCTCTGGCTGCGCTTGCTCTTTTAATTTCACGATGGAATCGATGCGGTGGCGATATGTAATCCTGGTGCCAGTCCAGTGATTCTGCCCATTCTGAAGTCAAGCAGTTCTGACCAACTGCCAGACAGAGGAATGCCGCCAGTGATCAGGGAGCGAAGCTACAATCCATGAAGTAATTGAAATTACGTCTATCTTGAGTGACGTGCCAGGCTGGATAAGGTTGTTGGAAATGTTAAGAAACCACAGCCAAGACCGGTGACAGAATGTACAAGATCAGGCATTGTGGCACTTTCATGGCGAACATTACCGGATAAGCGCATTGCGTTGATGCGCAGCAGCCGGGCTGGTGAAAGGCCCCTGGACACGCATGCTCTTCTATAGCTAGCTGACATGCGAATTGATACGGGTGTCAATAGTTATTCCCGTTGCGAAATAAGTGATGCAGTCATGTATTATGGGGCACAGCGGTATCAGCGCTCTCGGAGTGACGCTGGAGTCCATCGCATGTAGAAATCTTTTCCAGCCTGGCCGACGTGCCAAGCTAGACGTGGCAGCGGCACATCGGAAGAAACGCTTGCCAGGGCTGGCAACAGACCATGCACGAACATAAGAAGTGACATCTGCATGGCAAACAATATCAAGGCAGCGCGTTTGAGCGCGCTGCCTTGATACGCAGCAATGGGGCTGGCAAAACGCCTCTGGTCGTGCCTGCTCTTTATTAATTGGCATGTGAATTGATGTCGTTGGCGATAGGTATCGAAGTTGCAAGTTTAGTGGCACTGCAGACAGGAAGAAGCATTGTTCTGGCAAGCAGTGAGATCGCGGAAGTGCGACAGCGCTAAGGGGGAGGTGCTGGAGTCCAATGCATGTTAGAAACTTTTCCCAGCTGTCCCGACGTGCTAGCCGGGATGTGTTTGATGGCCATTTGAAAAAACCGTTGCCGTGGCAGGCGAAAAAACCTGGGCAAACATAGGAAGGGACAACACGACTGGCAAATATTGCTGATTACCGCATTTTCTGCACGCAGAGCAGCAATGCCGACGCTCAGGCCACGCTGGCTTTTTTATTGTTGGCTAGTGAGTTGATTTTGGTGGCAATATGTATTCCCATTATCAGTCGTGTGATTCTGCTCATTCTGAAGGTATGCAATACTGACAAACAGCCAGATACAGGAACGACGCCAATGGTCTCGAATAGATGCAACAATACACTGCTTGGCAGAAAATACTCGCATCCTGGATGACGTAACGGGATGGATTAGATTAGGGGACACCTGAAGAAACCGGAACGGCTGTGGAACGGTGCCAACGCATAGGGAAATATACAGCAGTCGATCGCATAATGAACACATTTTCCGCGTGGACGATGCGCCAGGCAAGATGCGGTTGTGGGACATCTAATTGAACTGTAGCCAGGGCTGTGGACAGATCGTTGACAAGCATACGAAGTGACACCTGCATGACAAATATTTTCCCATAAGCGCACTCCATCAAAGCACAGCACCCATACCAGCAAAATGCCTCTGGCTACGCGTGCTCTTTTATAGCTGGCGAGATAATTGATGTCGGTGGGGATAGGTATTCCTGTTACCAGTCCAGTGATTTTGCCCATTGTCAAGTTACGCAGTTCTGGCGAATAGCCAGATACACGAAAGGCGCCAGTAGTCTGGGAGAGATGCAACAATATATCTCTTGGTATAATATAATTCCATCGGCCCGATGAGGTAGCAGGTATCAAGAAAGCGCAGCTAGGACTGGCGTCAGAACCTGGACGACCCTGCAAAATGGCACTTGCATAGCGAACATTAGCTGCTAGTGGCTTGTGTTAATGCATAGCAGCCGCCCTGGCAATGCGCCTCTGGGCGCACCTCGCTTTTGATATCATTGATAGTGCGCATGATCATTCCAATTGAAGGCGATTTTATTCCTGTCGCGACGCAGTCAGGTATGTAGGGGCATAGTTCCGGAAAGCAGCCAGATCTCGGAATGGCGCCAATACTCTGGGAGAGATTCCAGATTTCATCGCATGGCAGAAACTATAAGCGTGGGCAACGTACCAGGCTGGATGCCGTTGCGGGACATATGAAGAAACTGTAGCCAGGGCAGGTGACAGAATGTGAACAAGCATACGAAGTGATACCTGCATGGCAAAGAATTCCGATAAGCGTCCTGTATTGATGCAAAGCAGCTACGCCGTCAAAACGCATCTGGCAGCACTGGCTCTGTTACAACTGGCGTATGAATTGATGTTGGTAGAGATGGCTATTCTGCTTTTAGGTTGAGTGACTGTAAAAAGTAAGAAGGGGCGTACTCCTGGCAAGTAGCCAGGTCACGGAATAGCGCCAACACTCATAAAGAGATAGAACAAAGTATAGCATGGCAGAAACTATTTCGACGTGGATGGCGTGCCAGGAAGGATATGGTTGCAGGACATACGATTAATCTGTGGCCAGGGTGGGGTCAGCAGGTGGACTAACATAAAAAGTGACACCTGCATGTGGAATTCTTATCAATTAGCGCGTTTCCTGGCTACAGAGCAGCCGCGCTTTGAAAAAGGCCTCTAGGCGCGCTTGCTCTTTATTAGCTGGCGAGTAAATTTATGTCCGTGGTGCCAGCTGCTGGGGTTTTATGTTATGTTTGTTGTGTGTTATGTTTATGTTTATGTTATGTTATGGACAAAAGAAGAACCCTATGCCAGGACAGGTGACAGAGCCTGGGCGAACATAGGAATTGACACCTGCATGATAAACAGTCGCCAGTTAACGTACTTGCTTGACCCAGAGCAGCCTCACTAACAAAAGACCTCCGGCCGCACTTACTCTTTCACAGTTGCTGACGGAATCGATGTCGGTGGTGATGGATATTTCAGTTGAAAATCGAGCGAGTCTATCGGTTTTGAAAGTAGAAGTTCTGTCCGTATAGAAGATTGGCGCCAGCAGTCTGGGATCGATCGCGTTGCTGAAACAAGTTCCATCGTTGTCGTGGCTCGCAGGATGGGCTTGAGGGACATATGAAGAAACTGTAGCCAGGCCACGCCAGGCGACATAACGTGCACGATCACACAAAGTGGCGCCTGCATGGCGAACATATGAGTATTAAGGCACTGCATTGATATGCAGCAGCAGCGCGGGTTTAACGCTTCTGATCCCGCCTGCTCTTTTATAACTGGCATGTGAATTGATGTCGGAAGCCATAGCTGTTTTGCTTGAAGTTTATTGACGCAGCCAGGCAGGAAGGGCCATAATTCGGGCAAGCCGCCAGTGATGTGTCACACCTTGGGACATAAAACGAATACATGGTGAACGTAGAAAAACGGAACGTTTTTTGTCCGCTCTGCGAGGAGGCTATATGAAGCTGCTCCATGACTAATACATCTAAAGCCTAGAGTCACGGATGATGTCCAGGGTATCAAGCTGAAGGTACATCATCATCTCCTCTTACAGGTTGAGAGGCGCAGGAGCTTTGTGTTGTCGAGTTGACTTTCGGAGTGACGTCTCTGGGTTCAGAGTTTTGACCACCGGCATAGCACTGCTGTCCGGCTCTCGCGGCAGATATCTTTCTGCAACCGTACGGCATGGTCCCGGCACAGCGTTATATCTCGGCTCTTGATGTTGTTCCGCGGGTAGATAACTCGCTTTCTGCTGGATCTTCTTGTAGTCGTACTTGATCGCAATGTCTTCGTTGAATCATCTGCTCTGTATCTACTGTGACCATTTTAGCGCCCTGTTGTGTCCTCACTGTCACAGGTATTTATTTCGATCTCATCCAGCTTCCTGTCCACATACGTTGACCATGTTCCCACTTTTCTGGACCCGTGTCCTTTCGAGATTTCGAGATTTTCTTTTTTTTATTGGTGTGTGACGGTAAGCGCACCAGAACCTGGCATGCCGTGTCTGTAGTTTAACCTGTGCTGTTTTCCAGAGGCTTTGCATGACTGTGCGGACAGCCAATTCTGCCATGCCATTCAGCTGTGAATGATATGGAGCCATGGTTGGATGATGTGATTCTGATTTAAAAATTTCCGGAAGATGTGCTGGTAAACTAGGGCCCTCGGTCCATTACTGCAGTTTTGCGAAGACAAAACAAGCAAAGATGACTCCTAAAGCGTCCACAGGGGTTTCTCACGGGGTTGTCATCATAGCAATGTCTCGATTCTTTTAGTTTCTCCATCGATTACGACAAATATCACGTTCCCCTCCAATTGCCCGGCGAAATCTAGGTGTAGGCGTTTCTACATTTCATTTCTGACCGCCCATGGTCTGGGCGTATGTCGTCGAGGCATTGATCTGTCTTCCATACAGACTGAACATGCTTTACCAGGTGTTCAATTTCTGCATCCACATTTGGGACCCAAAACATTGACGTGACTGTCTTTTCTATAGCAGCCATCCATCCCTGACTCACTCTCGTGTGGTACATTTGAGACGGGTGTCGAAGCAGCTGCTGGTATGGCAATGCTGTTTCCCCAGAAAATCATCTCGTGCGTAAGCGTTACTTCCTGTCTGTTGTTGAAGTAGGGTCGGTATCGTCCTTCACACTCGACTAAGACGTTAGTCCAACCTTTACTAATCCCCTGCCTCACTTTCTGCAAGGTAGCATTCGAGCCTGTCAGCTGCACTAGTTGCCGTGCTGTTAAGGCTTTGCTCGCTAAGTCAGTGCACAACACATACGCTGGTATTTCTTCAAGACCCTTAGCGTCTTCGCTGTTCCGAAGTGGCAGCCGACTCAGTGCAAAAGCATTGGTGTTGCTCGAAACCTTTCGGTACTCTAAGGTATACTGGTAATGGTCTAGCAGAAAGGTTCATCTTTGTATTCTGGCTGCTGAAACGGGAGGAACGGCTTTATACGGATTAAAGAGACCCACGCGTGGTTTATGATTTGTCACCAAGCGAGATTTGTTTCCGTACATATAGTCTTTCAACCAGGTCACCCCCTCGCCCAATAAAAAGTGTGAAAGCTTCCTGTTGCAGTTGCGAGTAGTTTCGTTCTGCTTAAGGTTTCTGGAGCGGATTTCCATCGGGCAGCCGGTTTAATCAATCCCATGGGGGAGAACTGCACGCGCTCCTACTACTGATGCATCGCATTCCAACCGTAATGGTTTGTTTCAGTCGAAGTGCGCTACAAACGTTGAAGTCTGGACTGCGTCTTCGACGTGTTTTAAGGGTGTCGCTACTTTGTTCTGACAGTCCCATGTGGCTCCGTTCTTTAGAAAGTCCTAAAATGGAGCCAGGTGCGTAGACAAATTAGGCAAAAACTTCGCATAATGATTCATCATCATCATGAGCCTATTTTAGGTCCACCACAGGATGAAGGCATCAGCTTGCGATCACCAATTAACCCTGTCCAGTACCAACTGAATCCAGCTAACGCCCGCTAATTTCGTAATTTCATAGGCCCAACAAGTCTTGTGCCGTCCTCAACTGCACTTCCCATCTCTTGGCACCCATTCTTTAACGTTATTGGTCCACCGGTTATCTAACCAGCGCATTCACGACCTGCCCAGTTTCACTTTATCTTCATAATGTCGATTAGTATGTCTGGTAACCGAGTTTCCTCTCTGATCCAAAAAGTTTCACTTTAGCCCAGTTTCACTTTATCTTCGTAATGTCGATTAGTATGTCTGGTAACCCAGTTTACTCGCTGATCCAAAAAACTATCTTTATGTTTCTTAAGGGTATGCCTATTATTCTTTGTTCCATCATTATTTGTGAAGCCCTAATCTGTTCTCAAGCTTCTTCTTCCGTCTCCAAGTTTCTGACCCATATGTCACCACCAGCAAACTGCACTGATTATTCACCTTGTTTTTCCATTATTATTGTAAGCTTTCAGTTAGCTTATAATGTCGGTCGCATGCATACCAAATCATTCTTTATTGTTCTGTGAACTTGCTTCTCAAGATCACAGTTCCCTGTGAGTAATGGACCTAGGAAAACGTACTCCTTCACATAGTCTAGGGGCTGATTCGCGATCCCGAATTCTTATTTCCTTGCCCTGCTCTTATTTTATAGGTATCTTACTACTTTTCTTTTGTGTGTATTGAGCACTGTCAATTCACTAGACTTTCGATACAATGGTAATTGATAGGAGGCTTGTTTTAAGTCGCGGATGAAGAATATTTTACCACCATTTAGTCGTGCAAAAAGGTATCCTACCCATGGCAAGGAATATTGTTCAGTAAATGCAGCTGCGTTCACAGTTACGCGGAAATCCCCACAAAGTCGGATAGGTCAATGAGGTTTCACGACAGGGACCACAGGTATTGCGCATCTTGCCATCGTTATAGGTGATAAAACACCGTCTGCCACCATCCAATCAAACGCCTCCGAAACCTTGTCTACTAAAGCATGACGTAAGGAACGAGCTTTTAAGAAACAAGGTGTTGCCTGCTCCTTGGGTTAGAATTTTACTCGCGGGCCTGTGAAGCCAAAACGTCCGTGAAGTCATCTAGTGAGGTGTGGTGCTTTATCCGCTTACTCGTGTTGTGCTTGAATCATCGTTACAAGGTTGGGTTTCAGCCTTGCTACGCCACATTGGTTAAAGGCCTTTATATTGTCTCTTCCAGAAATCGCCAGGCCAGGGGTATCTACGATCACTAAAGCTGCGCCTAACGTCCGTCTATCGCACGACACAGTCATACGTACTTGACCCGCCACGGGATGCTCTCCGAAAAAGCAGGAAAGTCGAATAGTTGTCGTAATTGCCGGTGACCAGTTGTCCCAGTGCTGCCGAAACTCTGCTGCAGAGGCGACGCTCGATTGCGACCCTGTATCCACCAGCATGTGAAGTGGTAACCCATAAAAGATAGTTTGCTTTGAAACAGTTTTCAAAGTGTGTCTATTACTGTCTTGTGTCACGAAGGTATAAAGTTATTCGTGGTCAGGCGATCGGTACTCGGCATCCACCAATATGGCTTAGCTCCGCGTTCAAAAACGGCACACCTGGGCGAGATGTCCGCATTTCCCACATATTGTTTCTTTATGGCAACATGCTTCCTCTTCATGTGTGTCACTTCTGCTTCTCTGGCACCGTTGCAGACGCTGAGGAAGTCGTCCTTCACAAGAAGGCATTATCTTATAGTGATGCAACCAGTGTCCCAGTGTACCCAGTACTACCTTGGGGATCAGCCCGTGTATGGGGCGCTTAACGCTTGCTTCATCTCTGCCATGGGTAGGGCCGGTATCGCACTATCTTTGGGGATCATTCCACGTATGGAAAGTGCTTAAAGCCTTTTTCATCTCCACAGTGAGGCGCCCGGCATCGCACTATTTTGGTCATCGGCCTACGTATGGGGAGCACTTAACGCCTTCTTCACCTCCGCCGCGGGTGGGGCCGGTATTGCAGTATCTTCGGGATCACTCCACGTATGAGGAATGGTTAACGCCTGCTTCACCTCCAACGCGGGTCATCCTGGCATTGCACTATTTTCGGGATCGGCCCATGTAAGGGGAGTTTTTTCACTTAC
>NW_027225853.1:0-48241 GCF_038994185.2 Dermacentor albipictus | reverse complement strand
GTTGCATATGCATGCTTAAAACGCGTTTTGGCACAAATCCATGTGCGGTTTCTAAAAAGAGCAGCATTGGCATGCTTTTCACGTCGTTTGGTAGAAATCCACACGCGCGTTCTGCCAAAAGCACCATTTGCATGCATATCGTGTGGTTTTGCAGAAAAACTGCATCCGCATCTACCAAAAAGTGCATGTGCTTGCTTAAAACGCGTTTTGGCACAAATCCATGTGCAGGTGCTAAAAAGAGCAGCATCGGCATGCTTTGCACGTCGTTTGGTAGAACTCCACACGCGCGTTCTGCCAAAAGCACCATTTGCTTGCATATCGTGTGGTTTTGCAGAAAACTGCATCCGCGTCTACCAAAAGTTGCATATGCCTGCTTAAAACGCGTTTTGGCACAAATCCATGAGCGGGTTCTAAAAAGAGCAGCATTGGCATGCTTTTCACGTCGTGTGGTAGAAATCCACGCGCGCGTTCTGCCAAAAGCACCCTTTGAATGCATATCGTGTGGTTTTGCAGAAAACTGCATCCGCATCTACCAAAAAGTGCATGTGCTTGCTTAAAACGCGTTTTGGTACAAATCCATGTGCAGGTGCTAAAAAGAGTAGCATCGGCATGCTTTTCACGTCGTTTGGTAGAACTCCACACGCGCGTTCTGCCAAAAGCACCATTTGCAAGCATATCGTGTGGTTTTGCAGAAAACTGCATCCGCGTCTACCAAAAGATGCATATGCATGCTTAAAACGCGCTTTGGCACAAATCCATGTGCGGGTGCTAAAAAGAGCAGCATTGGCATGCTTTTCGTGTCGTTTGGTAGAAATCCACACGCGCGTTCTGCCAAAAGCACCATTTGCATGCATATCGTGTGGTTTTGCAGAAAACTGCATCCGCATCTACCAAAAGATGCATATGCATGCTTAAAACGCGTTTTGGCTCAAATCCATGTGCGGGTTCTAAAAAGAGCAGCATTGGCATGCTTTTCACGTCGTTTGGTAGAAATCCACACGCGCGTTCTGCCAAAAGCACCATTTGCATGCATATCGTGTGGTTTTGCAGAAAACTGCATCTGCGTCTACCAAAAGTTGCATATGCATGCTTAAAACGCGTTTTGGCACAAATCCATGTGCGGCTTCTAAAAAGAGCAGCATTGGCATGCTTTTCACGTCGTTTGGTAGAAATCCACACGCGCGTTCTGCCAAAAGAACCATTTGCATGCATATCGTGTGGTTTTGCAGAAAACTGCATCCGCGTCTAGCAAAACTTGCATATGCATGCTTAAAACGCGTTTTGGCACAAATCCATGTGCGGCTTCTAAAAAGAGCAGCATTGGCATGCTTTTCATGTCGTTTGGTAGAAATCCACACGCGCGTTCTGCCAAAAGCACCATTTGCATGCATATCGTGTGGTTTTGCAGAAAACTGCATCCGCATCTACCGAAAGATGCATATGCATGCTTAAAACGCGTTTTGGCTCAAATCCATGTGCGGGTTCTAAAAAGAGCAGCATTGGCATGCTTTTCACGTCGTTTGGTAGAAATCCACACGCGCGTTCTGCCAAAAGCCCCATTTGCATGCATATCGTGTGGTTTTGCAGAAAACTGCATCCGCGTCTACCAAAACTTGCATATGCAAGCTTAAAACGCGTTTTGGCACAAATCCATGTGCGGGTTCTAAAAAGAGCAGATTGGCCTGCTTTTCACGTCGTTTGGTAGAAATCCACACGCGCGTTCTGCCAAGAGCACCATTTGCATGCATATCTTGTGGTTTTGCAGAAAACTGCGTCCGCATCTACCAAAAGATGCATATGCATGCTTAAAACGCGTTTTGGCTCAAATCCATGTGCTGGTTCTAAAAAGAGCAGCATTGGCATGCTTTTCACGTCGTTTGGTAGAAATCCACACGCGCGTTCTGCCAAAAGCACCATTTGGATGCATATCGTGTGGTTTTGCAGAAAACTGCGTCCGCGTCTACCAAAAAGTGCATGTGCTTGCTTAAAACGCGTTTTGGCACAAATCCATGTGCGGGTGCAAAAAGAGCAGCATTGGCATGCTTTTCACGTCGTTTGGTAGAAATCCACACGTGTGTTCTGCCAAAAGCACCATTTGCATGCATATCGTGTGGTTTTGCAGAAAACTGCATCCGTGTGTACTTAAAGATGCATATGCATGCTTAAAACGCGTTTTGGCACAAATCCATGTGCGGGTGCTAAAAAGAGCAGCATTGGTATGCTTCTCACGTCGTTTGGTAGAAATCCACACGCGCGTTCTGCCAAAAGCACCATTTGCATGCATATCGTGTGGTTTTGCAGAAAACTGCATCCGCATCTACCAAAAAGTGCATGTGCTTGCTTAAAACGCGTTTTGGCACAAATCCATGTGCAGGTGCTAAAAAGAGCAGCATCGGCATGCTTTGCACGTCGTTTGGTAGAACTCCACACGCGCGTTCTGCCAAAAGCACCATTTGCTTGCATATCGTGTGGTTTTGCAGAAAACTGCATCCGCGTCTACCAAAAGTTGCATATGCCTGCTTAAAACGCGTTTTGGCACAAATCCATGAGCGGGTTCTAAAAAGAGCAGCATTGGCATGCTTTTCACGTCGTGTGGTAGAAATCCACGCGCGCGTTCTGCCAAAAGCACCCTTTGAATGCATATCGTGTGGTTTTGCAGGAAACTGCATCCGCATCTACCAAAAAGTGCATGTGCTTGCTTAAAACGCGTTTTGGCAGAAATCCATGTGCAGGTGCTAAAAAGAGCAGCATCGGCATGCTTTTCACGTCGTTTGGTAGAACTCCACACGCGCGTTCTGCCAAAAGCACCATTTGCAAGCATATCGTGTGGTTTTGCAGAAAACTGCATCCGCGTCTACCAAAAGATGCATATGCATGCTTAAAACGCGTTCTGGTACAAATCCATGTGCGGGTTCTAAAAAGAGCAGCGTTGGCATGCTTTTCACGTCGTTTGGTAGAAATCCACACGCGCGTTCGGCCAAAAGCACCATTTCCATGCATATCGTGTGGTTTTGCAGAAAACTGCATCCGCGTCAACCAAAAGATGCATATGCATGCTTAAAACGCGTTTCGGCACAAATCCATGTGCGGGTGCTAAATTGAGCAGCATTGGCATGCTTTTCACGTCGTTTGGTAGAAATCCACACGCGCGTTCTGCCAAAAGCACCATTTGCATGCATATCGTGTGGTTTTGCAGAAAACTGCATCCGCGTCTACCAAAAGATGCATATGCGTGGTTAAAACGCGTTTTGGCACAAACCCATGTGCGGGTTCTAAAAAGAGCAGCGTTGGCATGCTTTTCACGTGGTTTGGTAGAAATCCACACGCGCGTTCTGCCAAAAGCACCATTTGCATGCATATCGTGTGGTTTTGCAGAAAACTGCATCCGCGTCTACCAAAAGTTGCATATGCATGCTTAAAACGCGTTCTGGTACAAATCCATGTGCGGGTTCTAAAAAGAGCAGCATTAGCATGCTTTTCACGTCGTTTGGTAGAAATCCACACGCGCGTTCGGCCAAAAGCACCATTTCCATGCATATCGTGTGGTTTTGCAGAAAACTGCATCCGCGTCAACCAAAAGATGCATATGCATGCTTAAAACGCGTTTCGGCACAAATCCATGTGCGGGTGCTAAAATGAGCAGCATTGGCATGCTTTTCACGTCGTTTGGTAGAAATCCACACGCGCGTTCTGCCAAAAGCACCATTTGCATGCATATCGTGTGGTTTTGCAGAAAACTGCATCCGCGTCTACCAAAAGATGCATATGCGTGGTTAAAACGCGTTTCGGCAAAAATCCATGTGCGGGTGCTAAAAAGAGCAGCATTGGCATGCTTTTCGCGTCGTTTGGTAGAAATCCACACGCGCGTTCTGCCAAAAGCACCATTTGCATGCATACCGTGGTTTTGCAGAAAACTGCATCCGCGTCTACCAAAAGTTGCATATGCATGCTTAAAACGCGTTTTGGCACAAATCCATGTGCGGGTTCTAAAAAGAGCAGCATTGGCATGCTTTTCACGTCGTTTGGTAGAAATCCACACGGGCGTTCTGCCAAAAGCACCATTTGCATGCATATCGTGTGGTTTTGCAGAAAACTGCATCCCCGTCAACCAAAAGATGCATATGCATGCTTAAAACGCGTTTCGGCACAAATCCATGTGCGGGTGCCAAAAAGAGCAGCATTGGCATGCTTTTCACGTCGTTTGGTAGAAATCGACACGCGCGTTCGGCCAAAAGCACCATTTGCATGCATATCATGTGGTTTTGCAGAAAACTGCATCCGCGTCTAGCAAAAGTTGCATATGCATGCTTAAAACGCGTTTTGGCACAAATCCATGTGCGGGTTCTAAAAAGAGCAGCATTGGCATGCTTTTCACGTCGTTTGGTAGAAATCCACACGCGCGTTCTGCCAAAAGCACCATTTGCATGCATATCGTGTGGTTGTGCAGAAAACTGCATCCGCGTCTACCAAAAGATGCATATGCATGCTTAAAACGCGTTTTGGCACAAATCCATGTGCGGGTGCTGAAAAGAGCAGCATTGGCATGCTTTTCACGTCGTTTGGTAGAAATCCACCCGCGCGTTCTGCCAAAAGCACCATCTGCATGCATATCGTGTGGTTTTGCAGAAAACTGCATCCGCGTCTACCAAATGGTGCAGATGCATGCTTACAACGCGTTTTGGCACAAATCCATGTGCGGGTTCTAAAAAGAGCAGCATTTGCATGCTTTTCACGTCGTTTGGAAGAAATCCACACGCGCGTTCTGCCAAAAGCACCATTTGCATGCATATCGTGTGGTTTTGCAGAAAACTGCATCCGCGTCTACCAAAAGATGCATATGCATGCTTAAAACGCGTTTTGGCACAAATCCATGTGCGGGTGCTAAAAAGAGCAGCATTGGCATGCTTTTCACGTCGTTTGGTAGAAATCCACACGCGCGTTCCGCCAAAAGCACCATTTGCATGCATATCGTGTGGTTTTGCAGAAAACTGCATCCGCGTCTACCAAATGGTGCAGATGCATGCTTAAAACGCGTTTTGGCACAAATCCATGTGCGGGTGCTAAAAAGAGCAGCATTGGCATGCTTTTCACGTCGTTTGGTAGACATCCACACGCGCGTTCGGCCAAAAGCCCCATTTGCATGCATATCGTGTGGTTTTGCAGAAAACTGCATCCGCGTCTACCAAAAGATGCATATGCATGCTTAAAACGCGTTCTGGCACAAATCCATGTGCGGGTTCTAAAAAGAGCAGCATTGGCATGCTTTTCACGTCGTTTGGTAGAAAGCCACACGCGCGTTCTGCCAAAAGCACCATTTGCATGCATATCGTGTGGTTTTGCAGAAAACTGCATCCGCGTCAACCAAAAGATGCATATGCATGCTTAAAACGCGTTTCGGCACAAATCCATGTGCGGGTGCTAAAATGAACCGCATTGGCATGCTTTTCACGTCGTTTGGTAGAAATCCACACCCGCGTTCTGCGAAAAGCACCATTTGCATGCATATCGTGTGGTTTTGCAGAAAACTGCATCCGCCTCTGCCAAAAGATGCATATGCGTGGTTAAAACGCGTTTTGGCACAAATCCATGTGCGGGTTCTAAAAAGAGCAGCGTTGGCATGCTTTTCACGTGGTTTGGTAGAAATCCACACGCGCGTTCTGCCAAAAGCACCATTTGCATGCATATCGTGTGGTTTTGCAGAAAACTGCATCCGCGTCAACCAAAAGATGCATATGCATGCTTAAAACGCGTTTCGGCACAAATCCATGTGTGGGTGCTAAAAAGAGCAGCATTGGCATGCTTTTCCCGTCGTTTGGTAGAAATCCACACGCGCGTTCTGCCAAAAGCATCATTTGCATGCATTTCGAGTGGTTTTGCAGAAAACTGCATCCGCGTCTACCAAAAGATGTATATGCATGCTTAAAACGCGTTTTGGCACAAATCCATGTGCGGGTTCTAAAAAGAGCAGCATTGGCATGCTTTTCACGTCGTTTGGTAGAAATCCACACGCGCGTTCTGCCAAAAGCCCCATTTGCATGCATATCGTGTGGTTTTGCAGAAAACTGCATCCGCGTCTACCAAAAGTTGCATATGCATGCTTCAAACGCGTTTTGGCACAAATCCATGTGCGGGTTCTAAAAAGAGCAGCATTGGCATGCTTTTCACGTCGTTTGGTAGAAATCAACACGCGCGTTCTTCAAAAAGCACCATTTGCATGCATATCGTGTGGTTTTGCAGAAAACTGCATCCGCGTCAACCAAAAGATGCATATGCATGCTTAAAACGCGTTTCGGCACAAATCCATGTGCGGGTGCTAAAACGAGCAGCATTGGCATGCTTTTCACGTCGTTTGGTAGAAATCCACACGTGCGTTCTGCCAAAAGCACCATTTGCATGCATATCGTGTGGTTTTGCAGAAAACTGCATCCGCGTCTACCAAAAGTTGCATATGCATGCTTAAAACGCGTTTTGGCACAAATCCATGTGCGGGTTCTAAAAAGAGCAGCATTGGCATGCTTTTCACGTCGTTTGGTAGAAATCAACACGCGCGTTCTGCAAAAAGCACCATTTGCATGCATATCGTGTGGTTTTGCAGAAAACTGCATCCGCGTCTAGCAAAAGATGCATATGCACGCTTAAAACGCGTTTTGGCACAAATCCATGTGCGGGTGCTAAAAAGAGCACCATTGGCATGCTTTTCACGTCGTTTGGTAGAAATCCACACGCGCGTTCTGCCAAAAGCACCATTTGCATGCATATCGTGTGGTTTTGCAGAAAACTGCATCCGCGTCTACCAAAAGATGCATGCTTAAAACGCGTTCTGGTACAAATCCATGTGCGGGTTCTAAAAAGAGCAGCATTGGCACGCTTTTCACGTCGTTTCGTAGAAATCCACACGCGCGTTCGGCCAAAAGCACCATTTCCATGCATATCGTGTGGTTTTGCAGAAAACTGCATCCGCGTCAACCAAAAGATGCATATGCATGCTTAAAACGCGTTTCGGCACAAATCCATGTGCGGGTGCTAAAATGAGCAGCATTGGCATGCTTTTCACGTCGTTTGGTAGAAATCCACACGCGCGTGCTGCCAAAAGCACCATTTGCATGCATATCGTGTGGTTTTGCAGAAAACTGCATCCGCGTCTACCAAAAGATGCATATGCGTGGTTAAAACGCGTTTTGGCACAAACCCATGTGCGGGTTCTAAAAAGAGCAGCGTTGGCATGCTTTTCACGTGGTTTATTAGAAATCCACACGCGCGTTCTGCCAAAAGACCATTTGCATGCATATCGTGTGGTTTTGCAGAAAACTGCATCCGCGTCAACCAAAAGATGCATATGCATGCTTAAAACGCCTTTCGGCACAAATCCATGTGCGGGTGCTAAAAAGAGCAGCATTGGCATGCTTTTCACGTCGTTTGGTAGAAATCGACACGCGCGTTCGGCCAAAAGCACCATTTGCATGCATATCATGTGGTTTTGCAGAAAACTGCATCCGCGTCTAGCAAAAGTTGCATATGCATGCTAAAAACGCGTTTCGGCAAAAATCTATGTGCGGGTGCTAAAAAGAGCAGCATTGGCATGCTTTTCGCGTCGTTTGGTAGAAATCCACACGCGCGTTCTGCCAAAAGCACCATTTGCATGCATACCGTGGTTTTGCAGAAAACTGCATCCGCGTCTACCAAAAGTTGCATATGCATGCTTAAAACGCGTTTTGGCACAAATCCATGTGCGGGTTCTAAAAAGAGCAGCATTGGCATGCTTTTTACGTCGTTTGGTAGAAATCCACACGGGCGTTCTGCCAAAAGCACCATTTGCATGCATATCGTGTGGTTTTGCAGAAAACTGCATCCCCGTCAACCAAAAGATGTATATGCATGCTTAAAACGCCTTTCGGCACAAATCCATGTGCGGGTGCTAAAAAGAGCAGCATTGGCATGCTTTTCACGTCGTTTGGTAGAAATCGACACGCGCGTTCGACCAAAAGCACCATTTGCATGCATATCATGTGGTTTTGCAGAAAACTGCATCCGCGTCTAGCAAAAGTTGCATATGCATGCTTAAAACGCGTTTTGGCACAAATCCATGTGCGGTTTCTAAAAAGAGCAGCATTGGCATGCTTTTCACGTCGTTTGGTAGAAATCCACACGCGCGTTCTGCCAAAAGCACCATTTGCATGCATATCGTGTGGTTTTGCAGAAAACTGCATCCGCATCTACCAAAAAGTGCATGTGCTTGCTTAAAACGCGTTTTGGCACAAATCCATGTGCAGGTGCTAAAAAGAGCAGCATCGGCATGCTTTGCACGTCGTTTGGTAGAACTCCACACGCGCGTTCTGCCAAAAGCACCATTTGCTTGCATATCGTGTGGTTTTGCAGAAAACTGCATCCGCGTCTACCAAAAGTTGCATATGCCTGCTTAAAACGCGTTTTGGCACAAATCCATGAGCGGGTTCTAAAAAGAGCAGCATTGGCATGCTTTTCACGTCGTGTGGTAGAAATCCACGCGCGCGTTCTGCCAAAAGCACCCTTTGAATGCATATCGTGTGGTTTTGCAGAAAACTGCATCCGCATCTACCAAAAAGTGCATGTGCTTGCTTAAAACGCGTTTTGGTACAAATCCATGTGCAGGTGCTAAAAAGAGTAGCATCGGCATGCTTTTCACGTCGTTTGGTAGAACTCCACACGCGCGTTCTGCCAAAAGCACCATTTGCAAGCATATCGTGTGGTTTTGCAGAAAACTGCATCCGCGTCTACCAAAAGATGCATATGCATGCTTAAAACGCGCTTTGGCACAAATCCATGTGCGGGTGCTAAAAAGAGCAGCATTGGCATGCTTTTCGTGTCGTTTGGTAGAAATCCACACGCGCGTTCTGCCAAAAGCACCATTTGCATGCATATCGTGTGGTTTTGCAGAAAACTGCATCCGCATCTACCAAAAGATGCATATGCATGCTTAAAACGCGTTTTGGCTCAAATCCATGTGCGGGTTCTAAAAAGAGCAGCATTGGCATGCTTTTCACGTCGTTTGGTAGAAATCCACACGCGCGTTCTGCCAAAAGCACCATTTGCATGCATATCGTGTGGTTTTGCAGAAAACTGCATCTGCGTCTACCAAAAGTTGCATATGCATGCTTAAAACGCGTTTTGGCACAAATCCATGTGCGGCTTCTAAAAAGAGCAGCATTGGCATGCTTTTCACGTCGTTTGGTAGAAATCCACACGCGCGTTCTGCCAAAAGAACCATTTGCATGCATATCGTGTGGTTTTGCAGAAAACTGCATCCGCGTCTAGCAAAACTTGCATATGCATGCTTAAAACGCGTTTTGGCACAAATCCATGTGCGGCTTCTAAAAAGAGCAGCATTGGCATGCTTTTCATGTCGTTTGGTAGAAATCCACACGCGCGTTCTGCCAAAAGCACCATTTGCATGCATATCGTGTGGTTTTGCAGAAAACTGCATCCGCATCTACCAAAAGATGCATATGCACGCTTAAAACGCGTTTTGGCACAAATCCATGTGCGGGTGCTAAAAAGAGCACCATTGGCATGCTTTTCACGTCGTTTGGTAGAAATCCACACGCGCGTTCTGCCAAAAGCACCATTTGCATGCATATCGTGTGCTTTTGCAGAAAACTGCATCCGCGTCTACCAAAAGATGCATGCTTAAAACGCGTTCTGGTACAAATCCATGTGCGGGTTCTAAAAAGAGCAGCATTGGCACGCTTTTCACGTCGTTTCGTAGAAATCCACACGCGCGTTCGGCCAAAAGCACCATTTCCATGCATATCGTGTGGTTTTGCAGAAAACTGCATCCGCGTCAACCAAAAGATGCATATGCATGCTTAAAACGCGTTTCGGCACAAATCCATGTGCGGGTGCTAAAATGAGCAGCATTGGCATGCTTTTCACGTCGTTTGGTAGAAATCCACACGCGCGTGCTGCCAAAAGCACCATTTGCATGCATATCGTGTGGTTTTGCAGAAAACTGCATCCGCGTCTACCAAAAGATGCATATGCGTGGTTAAAACGCGTTTTGGCACAAACCCATGTGCGGGTTCTAAAAAGAGCAGCGTTGGCATGCTTTTCACGTGGTTTATTAGAAATCCACACGCGCGTTCTGCCAAAAGACCATTTGCATGCATATCGTGTGGTTTTGCAGAAAACTGCATCCGCGTCAACCAAAAGATGCATATGCATGCTTAAAACGCCTTTCGGCACAAATCCATGTGCGGGTGCTAAAAAGAGCAGCATTGGCATGCTTTTCACGTCGTTTGGTAGAAATCGACACGCGCGTTCGGCCAAAAGCACCATTTGCATGCATATCATGTGGTTTTGCAGAAAACTGCATCCGCGTCTAGCAAAAGTTGCATATGCATGCTAAAAACGCGTTTCGGCAAAAATCTATGTGCGGGTGCTAAAAAGAGCAGCATTGGCATGCTTTTCGCGTCGTTTGGTAGAAATCCACACGCGCGTTCTGCCAAAAGCACCATTTGCATGCATACCGTGGTTTTGCAGAAAACTGCATCCGCGTCTACCAAAAGTTGCATATGCATGCTTAAAACGCGTTTTGGCACAAATCCATGTGCGGGTTCTAAAAAGAGCAGCATTGGCATGCTTTTTACGTCGTTTGGTAGAAATCCACACGGGCGTTCTGCCAAAAGCACCATTTGCATGCATATCGTGTGGTTTTGCAGAAAACTGCATCCCCGTCAACCAAAAGATGTATATGCATGCTTAAAACGCCTTTCGGCACAAATCCATGTGCGGGTGCTAAAAAGAGCAGCATTGGCATGCTTTTCACGTCGTTTGGTAGAAATCGACACGCGCGTTCGACCAAAAGCACCATTTGCATGCATATCATGTGGTTTTGCAGAAAACTGCATCCGCGTCTAGCAAAAGTTGCATATGCATGCTTAAAACGCGTTTTGGCACAAATCCATGTGCGGTTTCTAAAAAGAGCAGCATTGGCATGCTTTTCACGTCGTTTGGTAGAAATCCACACGCGCGTTCTGCCAAAAGCACCATTTGCATGCATATCGTGTGGTTTTGCAGAAAACTGCATCCGCATCTACCAAAAAGTGCATGTGCTTGCTTAAAACGCGTTTTGGCACAAATCCATGTGCAGGTGCTAAAAAGAGCAGCATCGGCATGCTTTGCACGTCGTTTGGTAGAACTCCACACGCGCGTTCTGCCAAAAGCACCATTTGCTTGCATATCGTGTGGTTTTGCAGAAAACTGCATCCGCGTCTACCAAAAGTTGCATATGCCTGCTTAAAACGCGTTTTGGCACAAATCCATGAGCGGGTTCTAAAAAGAGCAGCATTGGCATGCTTTTCACGTCGTGTGGTAGAAATCCACGCGCGCGTTCTGCCAAAAGCACCCTTTGAATGCATATCGTGTGGTTTTGCAGAAAACTGCATCCGCATCTACCAAAAAGTGCATGTGCTTGCTTAAAACGCGTTTTGGTACAAATCCATGTGCAGGTGCTAAAAAGAGTAGCATCGGCATGCTTTTCACGTCGTTTGGTAGAACTCCACACGCGCGTTCTGCCAAAAGCACCATTTGCAAGCATATCGTGTGGTTTTGCAGAAAACTGCATCCGCGTCTACCAAAAGATGCATATGCATGCTTAAAACGCGCTTTGGCACAAATCCATGTGCGGGTGCTAAAAAGAGCAGCATTGGCATGCTTTTCGTGTCGTTTGGTAGAAATCCACACGCGCGTTCTGCCAAAAGCACCATTTGCATGCATATCGTGTGGTTTTGCAGAAAACTGCATCCGCATCTACCAAAAGATGCATATGCATGCTTAAAACGCGTTTTGGCTCAAATCCATGTGCGGGTTCTAAAAAGAGCAGCATTGGCATGCTTTTCACGTCGTTTGGTAGAAATCCACACGCGCGTTCTGCCAAAAGCACCATTTGCATGCATATCGTGTGGTTTTGCAGAAAACTGCATCTGCGTCTACCAAAAGTTGCATATGCATGCTTAAAACGCGTTTTGGCACAAATCCATGTGCGGCTTCTAAAAAGAGCAGCATTGGCATGCTTTTCACGTCGTTTGGTAGAAATCCACACGCGCGTTCTGCCAAAAGAACCATTTGCATGCATATCGTGTGGTTTTGCAGAAAACTGCATCCGCGTCTAGCAAAACTTGCATATGCATGCTTAAAACGCGTTTTGGCACAAATCCATGTGCGGCTTCTAAAAAGAGCAGCATTGGCATGCTTTTCATGTCGTTTGGTAGAAATCCACACGCGCGTTCTGCCAAAAGCACCATTTGCATGCATATCGTGTGGTTTTGCAGAAAACTGCATCCGCATCTACCGAAAGATGCATATGCATGCTTAAAACGCGTTTTGGCTCAAATCCATGTGCGGGTTCTAAAAAGAGCAGCATTGGCATGCTTTTCACGTCGTTTGGTAGAAATCCACACGCGCGTTCTGCCAAAAGCCCCATTTGCATGCATATCGTGTGGTTTTGCAGAAAACTGCATCCGCGTCTACCAAAACTTGCATATGCAAGCTTAAAACGCGTTTTGGCACAAATCCATGTGCGGGTTCTAAAAAGAGCAGATTGGCCTGCTTTTCACGTCGTTTGGTAGAAATCCACACGCGCGTTCTGCCAAGAGCACCATTTGCATGCATATCTTGTGGTTTTGCAGAAAACTGCGTCCGCATCTACCAAAAGATGCATATGCATGCTTAAAACGCGTTTTGGCTCAAATCCATGTGCTGGTTCTAAAAAGAGCAGCATTGGCATGCTTTTCACGTCGTTTGGTAGAAATCCACACGCGCGTTCTGCCAAAAGCACCATTTGGATGCATATCGTGTGGTTTTGCAGAAAACTGCGTCCGCGTCTACCAAAAAGTGCATGTGCTTGCTTAAAACGCGTTTTGGCACAAATCCATGTGCGGGTGCAAAAAGAGCAGCATTGGCATGCTTTTCACGTCGTTTGGTAGAAATCCACACGTGTGTTCTGCCAAAAGCACCATTTGCATGCATATCGTGTGGTTTTGCAGAAAACTGCATCCGTGTGTACTTAAAGATGCATATGCATGCTTAAAACGCGTTTTGGCACAAATCCATGTGCGGGTGCTAAAAAGAGCAGCATTGGTATGCTTCTCACGTCGTTTGGTAGAAATCCACACGCGCGTTCTGCCAAAAGCACCATTTGCATGCATATCGTGTGGTTTTGCAGAAAACTGCATCCGCATCTACCAAAAAGTGCATGTGCTTGCTTAAAACGCGTTTTGGCACAAATCCATGTGCAGGTGCTAAAAAGAGCAGCATCGGCATGCTTTGCACGTCGTTTGGTAGAACTCCACACGCGCGTTCTGCCAAAAGCACCATTTGCTTGCATATCGTGTGGTTTTGCAGAAAACTGCATCCGCGTCTACCAAAAGTTGCATATGCCTGCTTAAAACGCGTTTTGGCACAAATCCATGAGCGGGTTCTAAAAAGAGCAGCATTGGCATGCTTTTCACGTCGTGTGGTAGAAATCCACGAGCGCGTTCTGCCAAAAGCACCCTTTGAATGCATATCGTGTGGTTTTGCAGGAAACTGCATCCGCATCTACCAAAAAGTGCATGTGCTTGCTTAAAACGCGTTTTGGCAGAAATCCATGTGCAGGTGCTAAAAAGAGCAGCATCGGCATGCTTTTCACGTCGTTTGGTAGAACTCCACACGCGCGTTCTGCCAAAAGCACCATTTGCAAGCATATCGTGTGGTTTTGCAGAAAACTGCATCCGCGTCTACCAAAAGATGCATATGCATGCTTAAAACGCGTTCTGGTACAAATCCATGTGCGGGTTCTAAAAAGAGCAGCGTTGGCATGCTTTTCACGTCGTTTGGTAGAAATCCACACGCGCGTTCGGCCAAAAGCACCATTTCCATGCATATCGTGTGGTTTTGCAGAAAACTGCATCCGCGTCAACCAAAAGATGCATATGCATGCTTAAAACGCGTTTCGGCACAAATCCATGTGCGGGTGCTAAAATGAGCAGCATTGGCATGCTTTTCACGTCGTTTGGTAGAAATCCACACGCGCGTTCTGCCAAAAGCACCATTTGCATGCATATCGTGTGGTTTTGCAGAAAACTGCATCCGCGTCTACCAAAAGATGCATATGCGTGGTTAAAACGCGTTTTGGCACAAACCCATGTGCGGGTTCTAAAAAGAGCAGCGTTGGCATGCTTTTCACGTGGTTTGGTAGAAATCCACACGCGCGTTCTGCCAAAAGCACCATTTGCATGCATATCGTGTGGTTTTGCAGAAAACTGCATCCGCGTCTACCAAAAGTTGCATATGCATGCTTAAAACGCGTTCTGGTACAAATCCATGTGCGGGTTCTAAAAAGAGCAGCATTAGCATGCTTTTCACGTCGTTTGGTAGAAATCCACACGCGCGTTCGGCCAAAAGCACCATTTCCATGCATATCGTGTGGTTTTGCAGAAAACTGCATCCGCGTCAACCAAAAGATGCATATGCATGCTTAAAACGCGTTTCGGCACAAATCCATGTGCGGGTGCTAAAATGAGCAGCATTGGCATGCTTTTCACGTCGTTTGGTAGAAATCCACACGCGCGTTCTGCCAAAAGCACCATTTGCATGCATATCGTGTGGTTTTGCAGAAAACTGCATCCGCGTCTACCAAAAGATGCATATGCGTGGTTAAAACGCGTTTCGGCAAAAATCCATGTGCGGGTGCTAAAAAGAGCAGCATTGGCATGCTTTTCGCGTCGTTTGGTAGAAATCCACACGCGCGTTCTGCCAAAAGCACCATTTGCATGCATACCGTGGTTTTGCAGAAAACTGCATCCGCGTCTACCAAAAGTTGCATATGCATGCTTAAAACGCGTTTTGGCACAAATCCATGTGCGGGTTCTAAAAAGAGCAGCATTGGCATGCTTTTCACGTCGTTTGGTAGAAATCCACACGGGCGTTCTGCCAAAAGCACCATTTGCATGCATATCGTGTGGTTTTGCAGAAAACTGCATCCCCGTCAACCAAAAGATGCATATGCATGCTTAAAACGCGTTTCGGCACAAATCCATGTGCGGGTGCCAAAAAGAGCAGCATTGGCATGCTTTTCACGTCGTTTGGTAGAAATCGACACGCGCGTTCGGCCAAAAGCACCATTTGCATGCATATCATGTGGTTTTGCAGAAAACTGCATCCGCGTCTAGCAAAAGTTGCATATGCATGCTTAAAACGCGTTTTGGCACAAATCCATGTGCGGGTTCTAAAAAGAGCAGCATTGGCATGCTTTTCACGTCGTTTGGTAGAAATCCACACGCGCGTTCTGCCAAAAGCACCATTTGCATGCATATCGTGTGGTTGTGCAGAAAACTGCATCCGCGTCTACCAAAAGATGCATATGCATGCTTAAAACGCGTTTTGGCACAAATCCATGTGCGGGTGCTGAAAAGAGCAGCATTGGCATGCTTTTCACGTCGTTTGGTAGAAATCCACCCGCGCGTTCTGCCAAAAGCACCATCTGCATGCATATCGTGTGGTTTTGCAGAAAACTGCATCCGCGTCTACCAAATGGTGCAGATGCATGCTTACAACGCGTTTTGGCACAAATCCATGTGCGGGTTCTAAAAAGAGCAGCATTTGCATGCTTTTCACGTCGTTTGGAAGAAATCCACACGCGCGTTCTGCCAAAAGCACCATTTGCATGCATATCGTGTGGTTTTGCAGAAAACTGCATCCGCGTCTACCAAAAGATGCATATGCATGCTTAAAACGCGTTTTGGCACAAATCCATGTGCGGGTGCTAAAAAGAGCAGCATTGGCATGCTTTTCACGTCGTTTGGTAGAAATCCACACGCGCGTTCCGCCAAAAGCACCATTTGCATGCATATCGTGTGGTTTTGCAGAAAACTGCATCCGCGTCTACCAAATGGTGCAGATGCATGCTTAAAACGCGTTTTGGCACAAATCCATGTGCGGGTGCTAAAAAGAGCAGCATTGGCATGCTTTTCACGTCGTTTGGTAGACATCCACACGCGCGTTCGGCCAAAAGCCCCATTTGCATGCATATCGTGTGGTTTTGCAGAAAACTGCATCCGCGTCTACCAAAAGATGCATATGCATGCTTAAAACGCGTTCTGGCACAAATCCATGTGCGGGTTCTAAAAAGAGCAGCATTGGCATGCTTTTCACGTCGTTTGGTAGAAAGCCACACGCGCGTTCTGCCAAAAGCACCATTTGCATGCATATCGTGTGGTTTTGCAGAAAACTGCATCCGCGTCAACCAAAAGATGCATATGCATGCTTAAAACGCGTTTCGGCACAAATCCATGTGCGGGTGCTAAAATGAACCGCATTGGCATGCTTTTCACGTCGTTTGGTAGAAATCCACACCCGCGTTCTGCGAAAAGCACCATTTGCATGCATATCGTGTGGTTTTGCAGAAAACTGCATCCGCCTCTGCCAAAAGATGCATATGCGTGGTTAAAACGCGTTTTGGCACAAATCCATGTGCGGGTTCTAAAAAGAGCAGCGTTGGCATGCTTTTCACGTGGTTTGGTAGAAATCCACACGCGCGTTCTGCCAAAAGCACCATTTGCATGCATATCGTGTGGTTTTGCAGAAAACTGCATCCGCGTCAACCAAAAGATGCATATGCATGCTTAAAACGCGTTTCGGCACAAATCCATGTGTGGGTGCTAAAAAGAGCAGCATTGGCATGCTTTTCCCGTCGTTTGGTAGAAATCCACACGCGCGTTCTGCCAAAAGCATCATTTGCATGCATTTCGAGTGGTTTTGCAGAAAACTGCATCCGCGTCTACCAAAAGATGTATATGCATGCTTAAAACGCGTTTTGGCACATATCCATGTGCGGGTGCTAAAAAGAGCAGTATTGGCATGCTTTTCGCGTCGTTTGGTAGAAATCCACACGCGCGTTCTGCCAAAAGCACCATTTGCATGCATACCGTGGTTTTGCAGAAAACTGCATCCGCGTCTACCAAAAGTTGCATATGCATGCTTAAAACGCGTTTTGGCACAAATCCATGTGCGGGTTCTAAAAAGAGCAGCATTGGCATGCTTTTCACGTCGTTTGGTAGAAATCCACACGCGCGTTCTGCCAAAAGCCCCATTTGCATGCATATCGTGTGGTTTTGCAGAAAACTGCATCCGCGTCTACCAAAAGTTGCATATGCATGCTTCAAACGCGTTTTGGCACAAATCCATGTGCGGGTTCTAAAAAGAGCAGCATTGGCATGCTTTTCACGTCGTTTGGTAGAAATCAACACGCGCGTTCTTCAAAAAGCACCATTTGCATGCATATCGTGTGGTTTTGCAGAAAACTGCATCCGCGTCAACCAAAAGATGCATATGCATGCTTAAAACGCGTTTCGGCACAAATCCATGTGCGGGTGCTAAAACGAGCAGCATTGGCATGCTTTTCACGTCGTTTGGTAGAAATCCACACGTGCGTTCTGCCAAAAGCACCATTTGCATGCATATCGTGTGGTTTTGCAGAAAACTGCATCCGCGTCTACCAAAAGTTGCATATGCATGCTTAAAACGCGTTTTGGCACAAATCCATGTGCGGGTTCTAAAAAGAGCAGCATTGGCATGCTTTTCACGTCGTTTGGTAGAAATCAACACGCGCGTTCTGCAAAAAGCACCATTTGCATGCATATCGTGTGGTTTTGCAGAAAACTGCATCCGCGTCTAGCAAAAGATGCATATGCACGCTTAAAACGCGTTTTGGCACAAATCCATGTGCGGGTGCTAAAAAGAGCACCATTGGCATGCTTTTCACGTCGTTTGGTAGAAATCCACACGCGCGTTCTGCCAAAAGCACCATTTGCATGCATATCGTGTGGTTTTGCAGAAAACTGCATCCGCGTCTACCAAAAGATGCATGCTTAAAACGCGTTCTGGTACAAATCCATGTGCGGGTTCTAAAAAGAGCAGCATTGGCACGCTTTTCACGTCGTTTCGTAGAAATCCACACGCGCGTTCGGCCAAAAGCACCATTTCCATGCATATCGTGTGGTTTTGCAGAAAACTGCATCCGCGTCAACCAAAAGATGCATATGCATGCTTAAAACGCGTTTCGGCACAAATCCATGTGCGGGTGCTAAAATGAGCAGCATTGGCATGCTTTTCACGTCGTTTGGTAGAAATCCACACGCGCGTGCTGCCAAAAGCACCATTTGCATGCATATCGTGTGGTTTTGCAGAAAACTGCATCCGCGTCTACCAAAAGATGCATATGCGTGGTTAAAACGCGTTTTGGCACAAACCCATGTGCGGGTTCTAAAAAGAGCAGCGTTGGCATGCTTTTCACGTGGTTTATTAGAAATCCACACGCGCGTTCTGCCAAAAGACCATTTGCATGCATATCGTGTGGTTTTGCAGAAAACTGCATCCGCGTCAACCAAAAGATGCATATGCATGCTTAAAACGCCTTTCGGCACAAATCCATGTGCGGGTGCTAAAAAGAGCAGCATTGGCATGCTTTTCACGTCGTTTGGTAGAAATCGACACGCGCGTTCGGCCAAAAGCACCATTTGCATGCATATCATGTGGTTTTGCAGAAAACTGCATCCGCGTCTAGCAAAAGTTGCATATGCATGCTAAAAACGCGTTTCGGCAAAAATCTATGTGCGGGTGCTAAAAAGAGCAGCATTGGCATGCTTTTCGCGTCGTTTGGTAGAAATCCACACGCGCGTTCTGCCAAAAGCACCATTTGCATGCATACCGTGGTTTTGCAGAAAACTGCATCCGCGTCTACCAAAAGTTGCATATGCATGCTTAAAACGCGTTTTGGCACAAATCCATGTGCGGGTTCTAAAAAGAGCAGCATTGGCATGCTTTTTACGTCGTTTTGTAGAAATCCACACGGGCGTTCTGCCAAAAGCACCATTTGCATGCATATCGTGTGGTTTTGCAGAAAACTGCATCCCCGTCAACCAAAAGATGTATATGCATGCTTAAAACGCCTTTCGGCACAAATCCATGTGCGGGTGCTAAAAAGAGCAGCATTGGCATGCTTTTCACGTCGTTTGGTAGAAATCGACACGCGCGTTCGACCAAAAGCACCATTTGCATGCATATCATGTGGTTTTGCAGAAAACTGCATCCGCGTCTAGCAAAAGTTGCATATGCATGCTTAAAACGCGTTTTGGCACAAATCCATGTGCGGTTTCTAAAAAGAGCAGCATTGGCATGCTTTTCACGTCGTTTGGTAGAAATCCACACGCGCGTTCTGCCAAAAGCACCATTTGCATGCATATCGTGTGGTTTTGCAGAAAACTGCATCCGCGTCTAGCAAAAGATGCATATGCACGCTTAAAACGCGTTTTGGCACAAATCCATGTGCGGGTGCTAAAAAGAGCAGCATTGGCATGCTTTTCACGTCGTTTGGTAGAAATCCACACGCGCGTTCTGCCAAAAGCACCATTTGCATGCATATCGTGTGGTTTTGCAGAAAACTGCATCCGCGTCTACCAAAAGATGCATATGCATGCTTAAAACGCGTTCTGGTGGTACAAATCCATGTGCGGGTTCTAAAAAGAGCAGCATTGGCATGCTTTTCACGTCGTTTGGTAGAAATCCACACGCGCGTTCGGCCAAAAGCACCATTTCCATGCATATCGTGTGGTTTTGCAGAAAACTGCATCCGCGTCAACCAAAAGATGCATATGCATGCTTAAAACGCGTTTCGGCACAAATCCATGTGCCGGGTTCTAAAAAGAGCAGCGTTGGCATGCTTTTCACGTGGTTTGGTAGAAATCCACACGCGCGTTCTGCCAAAAGCACCATTTGCATGCATATCGTGTGGTTTTGCAGAAAACTGCATCCGCGTCAACCAAAAGATGCATATGCAAGCTTAAAACGCGTTTCGGCACAAATCCATGTGTGGGTGCTAAAAAGAGCAGCATTGGCATGCTTTTCCCGTCGTTTGGTAGAAATCCACACGCGCGTTCTGCCAAAAGCATCATTTGCATGCATTTCGAGTGGTTTTGCAGAAAACTGCATCCGCGTCTACCAAAAGATGCATATGCATGCTTAAAACGCGTTTTGGCACATATCCATGTGCGGGTGCTAAAAAGAGCAGTATTGGCATGCTTTTCGCGTCGTTTGGTAGAAATCCACACGCGCGTTCTGCCAAAAGCACCATTTGCATGCATACCGTGGTTTTGCAGAAAACTGCATCCGCGTCTACCAAAAGTTGCATATGCCTGCTTAAAACGCGTTTTGGCACAAATCCATGTGCGGGTTCTAAAAAGAGCAGCATTGGCATGCTTTTCACGTCGTTTGGTAGAAATCCACACGCGCGTTCTGCCAAAAGCACCATTTGCATGCATATCGTGTGGTTTTGCAGAAAACTGCATCCGCGTCAAACCAAAAGATGCTTATGCATGCTTAAAACGCGTTTCGGCACAAATCCATGTGCGGGTGCTAAAATGAGCAGCATTGGCATGCTTTTCACGTCGTTTGGTAGAAATCCACACGCGCGTTCTGCCAAAAGCACCATTTGCATGCATATCGTGTGGTTTTGCAGAAAACTGCATCCGCGTCTACCAAAAGTTGCATATGCATGCTTCAAACGCGTTTTGGCACAAATCCATGTGCGGGTTCTAAAAAAGAGCAGCATTGGCATGCTTTTCACGTCCTTTGGTAGAAATCAACACGCGCGTTCTGCAAAAAGCACCATTTGCATGCATATCGTGTGGTTTTGCAGAAAACTGCATCCGCGTCTAGCAAAAGATGCATATGCACGCGTAAAACGCGTTTTGGCACAAATCCATGTGCGGGTGCTAAAAAGAGCAGCATTGGCATGCTTTTCACGTCGTTTGGTAGAAATCCACACGCGCGTTCTGCCAAAAGCACCATTTGCATGCATATCGTGTGGTTTTGCAGAAAACTGCATCCGCGTCTACCAAAAGATGCATATGCATGCTTAAAAACGCGTTCTGGCACAAACCCATGCGCGGGTTCTAAAAAGAGCAGCGTTGGCATGCTTTTCACGTGGTTTGGTAGAAATCCACACGCGCGTTCTGCCAAAAGACCATTTGCATGCATATCGTGTGGTTTTGCAGACAACTGCATCCGCGTCAACCAAAAGATGCATATGCATGCTAAAAAACGCGTTTCGGCAAAAATCCATGTGCGGGTGCTAAAAAGAGCAGCATTGGCATGCTTTTCGGCGTCGTTTGGTAGAAATCCACACGCGCGTTCTGCCAAAAGCACCATTTGCATGCATACCGTGGTTTTGCAGAAAACTGCATCCGCGTCTACCAAAAGTTGCATATGCATGCTTAAAACGCGTTTTGGCACAAATCCATGTGCGGGTTCTAAAAAGAGCAGCATTGGCATGCTTTTTTACGTCGTTTGGTAGAAATCCAGACGGGCGTTCTGCCAAAAGCACCATTTGCATGCATATCGTGTGGTTTTGCAGAAAACTGCATCCCCGTCAACCAAAAGATGCATATGCATGCTTAAAACGCCTTTCGGCACAAATCCATGTGCGGGTGCTAAAAAGAGCAGCATTGGCATGCTTTTCACGTCGTTTGGTAGAAATCGACACGCGCGTTCGGCCAAAAGCACCATTTGCATGCATATCATGTGGTTTTGCAGAAAACTGCATCCGCGTCTAGCAAAAGTTGCATATGCATGCTTAAAACGCGTTTTGGCACAAATCCATGTGCGGTTTCTAAAGAGAGCAGCATTGGCATGCTTTTCACGTCGTTTGGTAGAAATCCACACGCGCGTTCTGCCAAAAGCACCATTTGCATGCATATCGTGTGGTTTTGCAGAAAACTGCATCCGCGTCTACCAAAAGATGCATATGCATGCTTAAAACGCGTTCTGGTACAAATCCATGTGCGGGTTCTAAAAAGAGCCGCATTGGCATGCTTTTCACGTCGTTTGGTAGAAATCCACACGCGCGTTCGGCCAAAAGCACCATTTCCATGCATATCGTGTGGTTTTGGCAGAAAACTGCATCCGCGTCTACCAAAAGATGCATATGCGTGGTTAAAACGCGTTTTGGCACAAACCCATGTGCGGGTTCTAAAAAGAGCAGCGTTGGCATGCTTTTCACGTGGTTTGGTAGAAATCCACACGCGCGTTCCCCCAAAAGCACCATTTGCATGCATATCGTGTGGTTTTGCAGAAAACTGCATCCGCGTCAACCAAAAGATGCATATGCATGCTCAAAAACGCGTTTTGGCACAAATCCATGTGCGGGTGCTGAAAAGAGCAGCATTGGCATGCTTTTCACGTCGCTTGGTAGAAATCCACCCGCGTGTTCTGCCAAAAGCACCATTTGCATGCATATCGTGTGGTTTTGCAGAAAACTGCATCCGCGTCTACCAAATGGTGCAGATGCATGCTTAAGAACGCGTTTTGGCCCAAATCCATGTGCGGGTTCTAAAAAGAGCAGCATTGGCATGCTTTTCACGTCGTTTGGAAGAAATCCACACGCGCGTTCTGCCAAAAGCACCATTTGCATGCATATCGTGTGGTTTTGCAGAAAACTGCATCCGCGTCTACCAAAAGATGCATATGCATGCTTAAAAACGCGTTTTGGCACAAATCCATGTGCGGGTGCTAAAAAGAGCAGCATTGGCATGCTTTTCACGTCGTTTGGTAGAAATCCACACGCGCGTTCTGCCAAAAGCACCATTTGCATGCATATCGTGTGGTTTTGCAGAAAACTGCATCCGCGCCAACCAAAAGATGCATATGCATGCTTAAAACGCGTTTCGGCACAAATCCATGTGCGGGTGCTAAAAAGAGCAGTATTGGCATGCTTTTCACGTCGTTTGGTAGAAATCCACACGCGCGTTCTGCCAAAAGCACCATTTGCATGCATATCGTGTGGTTTTGCAGAAAACTGCATCCGCGTCTACCAAAAGGTGCAGGTGCATGCTTAAAACGCGTTTTGGCACAAATCCATGTGCGGGTGCCAAAAAGAGCAGCATTGGCATGCTTTTCCACGACGTTTGGTAGAAATCCACACGCGCGTTCTGCCAAAAGCACCATTTGCATGCATATCGTGTTTTGCAGAAAACTGCATCCGCGTCTACTAAAAAAGTGCATGTGCTTGCTTAAAACGCGTTTTGGCACAAATCCATGTGCAGGTGCAAAAAGAGCAGCATCGGCATGCTTTTCACGTCGTTTGGTAGAATTCCACACGCGCGTTCTGCCAAAAGCACCATTTGCATGCATATCGTGTGGTTTTGCAGAAAACTGCATCCGCGTCTACCAAAAGTTGCATATGCATGCTTCAAAACGCGTTTTGGCACAAATCCATGTGCGGGTTCTAAAAAGAGCAGGCATTGGCATGCTTTTCACGTTGTTTGGTAGAAATCAACACGCGCGTTCTGCAAAAAGCACCATTTGCATGCATATCGTGTGGTTTTGCAGAAAACTGCCATCCGCATCTACCGAAAGATGCATATGCATGCTTAAAACGCGTTTTGGCTCAAATTCATGTGCGGGTTCTAAAAAGAGCAGCATTGGCATGCTTTTCACGTCGTTTGGGTAGAAATCCACACGCGCGTTCTGCCAAAAAGCCCCATTTGCATGCATATCGTGTGGTTTTGCAGAAAACTGCATCCGCGTCTACCAAAACTTGCATATGCAAACTTAAAACGCGTTTTGGCACAAATCCATGTGCGGGTTCTAAAAAGAGCAGATTGGCCTGCTTTTCACGTCGTTTGGTAGAAATCCACACGCGCGTTCTGCCAAAAGCACCATTTGGATGCATATCGTGTGGTTTTGCAGAAAACTGCGTCCGCGTCTACCAAAAAGTGCATGTGCTTGCTTAAAACGCGTTTTGGCACAAATCCATGTGCGGGTGCAAAAAGAGCAGCATTGGCATGCTTTTCACGTCGTTTGGTAGAAATCCACACGCGCGTTCTGCGAAAAGCACCATTTGCGTGTATATCGTGTGATTTTGCAGAAAACTGCATCCGTGTCTAACAAAAGATGCATATGCATGCTTAAAACGCGTTTTGGCACAAATCCATGTGCGGGTGCTAAAAAGAGCAGCATTGGCATGCTTTTTCACGTCGTTTGGTAGAAATCCACACATGTGTTCTGCCAAAAGCACCATTTGCATGCATATCGTGTGGTTTTGCAGAAAACTGCATCCGTGTGTACTTAAAGATGCATATGCATGCTTAAAAACGCGTTTTGGCACAAATCCATGTGCGGGTGCTAAAAAGAGCAGCATTGGTATGCTTCTCACGTCGTTTGGTAGAAATCCACACGCGCGTTCTGCCAAAAGCACCATTTGCATGCATATCGTGTGGTTTTGCAGAAAACTGCATCCCGCATCTACCAAAAAGTGCATGTGCTTGCTTAAAACGCGTTTTGGCACAAATCCATGTGCAGGTGCTAAAAAGAGCAGCATCGGCATGCTTTGCACGTCGTTTGGTAGAACTCCACACGCGCGTTCTGCCAAAAGCACCATTTGCTTGCATATCATGTGGTTTTGCAGAAAACTGCATCCGCGTCTACCAAAAGTTGCATATGCCTGCTTAAAACGCGTTTTGGCACAAATCCATGAGCGGGTTCTAAAAAGAGCAGCATTGGCATGCTTTTCACGTCGTGTGGTAGAAATCCACGCGCGCGTTCTGCCAAAAGCACCCTTTGAATGCATATCGTGTGGTTTTGCAGAAAACTGCATCCGCATCTACCAAAAAGTGCATGTGCTTGCTTAAAACGCGTTTTGGCACAAATCCATGTGCAGGTGCTAAAAAGAGCAGCATCGGCATGCTTTTCACGTCGTTTGGTACAACTCCACACGCGCGTTCTGCCAAAAGCACCATTTGCAAGCATACCGTGTGGTTTTGCAGAAAACTGCATCCGCGTCTACCAAAAGATGCATATGCATGCTTAAAAACGCGTTCTGGTACAAATCCATGTGCGGGTTCTAAAAAGAGCAGCATTGGCATGCTTTTCACGTCGTTGGTAGAAATCCACACGCGCGTTCGGCCAAAAGCACCATTTCCATGCATATCGTGTGGTTTTGCAGAAAACTGCATCCGCGTCAACCAAAAGATGCATATGCATGCTTAAAACGCGTTTCGGCACAAATCCATGTGCGGGTGCTAAAATGAGCAGCATTGGCATGCTTTTCACGTCGTTTGGTAGAAATCCACACGCGCGTTCTGCCAAAAGCACCATTTGCATGCATATCGTGTGGTTTTGCAGAAAACTGCATCCGCGTCTACCAAAAGATGCATATGCGTGGTTAAAACGCGTTTTGGCACAAACCCATGTGCGGGTTCTAAAAAGAGCAGCGTTGGCATGCTTTTCACGTGGTTTGGTAGAAATCCACACGCGCGTTCTGCCAAAAGCACCATTTGCATGCATATCGTGTGGTTTTGCAGAAAACTGCATCCGCGTCAACCAAAAGATGCATATGCATGCTCAAAACGCGTTTCGGCAAAAATCCATGTGCGGGTGCTAAAAAGAGCAGCATTGGCATGCTTTTCGCGTCGTTTGGTAGAAATCCACACGCGCGTTCTGCCAAAAGCACCATTTGCATGCATACCGTGGTTTTGCAGAAAACTGCATCCGCGTCTACCAAAAGTTGCATATGCATGCTTAAAACGCGTTTTGGCACAAATCCATGTGCGGGTTCTAAAAAGAGCAGCATTGGCATGCTTTTCACGTCGTTTGGTAGAAATCGACACGCGCGTTCGGCCAAAAGCACCATTTGCATGCATATCATGTGGTTTTGCAGAAAACTGCATCCGCGTCTAGCAAAAGTTGCATATGCATGCTTAAAACGCGTTTTGGGCACAAATCCATGTGCGGGTTCTAAAAAGAGCAGCATTGGCATGCTTTTCACGTCGTTTGGTAGAAATCCACACGCGCGTTCTGCCAAAAGCACCATTTGCATGCATATCGTGTGGTTTTGCAGAAAACTGCATCCCCGTCAACCAAAAGATGCATATGCATGCTTAAAACGCCTTTCGGCACAAATCCATGTGCGGGTGCTAAAAAGAGCAGCATTGGCATGCTTTTCACGTCGTTTGGTAGAAATCGACACGCGCGTTCGGCCAAAAGCACCATTTGCATGCATATCATGTGGTTTTGCAGAAAACTGCATCCGCGTCTAGCAAAAGTTGCATATGCATGCTTAAAACGCGTTTTGGCACAAATCCATGTGCGGTTTCTAAAGAGAGCAGCATTGGCATGCTTTTCGCGTCGTTTGGTAGAAATCCACACGCGCGTTCTGCCAAAAGCACCATTTGCATGCATACCGTGGTTTTGCAGAAAACTGCATCCTCGTCTACCAAAAGATGCATATGCATGCTTAAAACGCGTTCTGGTACAAATCCATGTGCGGGTTCTAAAAAGAGCAGCATTGGCATGCTTTTCACGTCGTTTGGTAGAAATCCACACGCGCGTTCGGCCAAAAGCACCATTTCCATGCATATCGTGTGGTTTTGCAGAAAACTGCATCCGCGTCTACCAAAGATGCATATGCGTGGTTAAAACGCGTTTTGGCACAAACCCATGTGCGGGTTCTAAAAAGAGCAGCGTTGGCATGCTTTTCACGTGGTTTGGTAGAAATCCACACGCGCGTTCCCCCAAAAGCACCATTTGCATGCATATCGTGTGGTTTTGCAGAAAACTGCATCCGCGTCAACCAAAAGATGCATATGCATGCTCAAAACGCGTTTTGGCACAAATCCATGTGCGGGTGCTGAAAAGAGCAGCATTGGCATGCTTTTCACGTCGCTTGGTAGAAATCCACCCGCGTGTTCTGCCAAAAGCACCATTTGCATGCATATCGTGTGGTTTTGCAGAAAACTGCATCCGCGTCTACCAAATGGTGCAGATGCATGCTTAAAAACGCGTTTTGGCCCAAATCCATGTGCGGGTTCTAAAAAGAGCAGCATTGGCATGCTTTTCACGTCGTTTGGAAGAAATCCACACGCGCGTTCTGCCAAAAGCACCATTTGCATGCATATCGTGTGGTTTTGCAGAAAACTGCATCCGCGTCTACCAAAAGATGCATATGCATGCTTAAAACGCGTTTTGGCACAAATCCATGTGCGGGTGCTAAAAAGAGCAGCATTGGCATGCTTTTCACGTCGTTTGGTAGAAATCCACACGCGCGTTCTGCCAAAAGCACCATTTGCATGCATATCGTGTGGGTTTTGCAGAAAACTGGCCAACCAAAAGATGCATATGCATGCTTAAAACGCGTTTCGGCACAAATCCATGTGCGGGTGCTAAAAAGAGCAGTATTGGCATGCTTTTCACGTCGTTTGGTAGAAATCCACACGCGCGTTCTGCCAAAAGCACCATTTGCATGCATATCGTGTGGTTTTGCAGAAAACTGCATCCGCGTCTACCAAAAGGTGCAGGTGCATGCTTAAAACGCGTTTTGGCACAAATCCATGTGCGGGTGCCAAAAAGAGCAGCATTGGCATGCTTTTCACGACGTTTGGTAGAAATCCACACGCGCGTTCTGCCAAAAGCACCATTTGCATGCATATCGTGTTTTGCAGAAAACTGCATCCGCGTCTACTAAAAAAGTGCATGTGCTTGCTTAAAACGCGTTTTGGCACAAATCCATGTGCAGGTGCAAAAAGAGCAGCATCGGCATGCTTTTCACGTCGTTGGTAGAAATCCACACGCGCGTTCTGCCAAAAGCACCATTTGCATGCATATCGTGTGGTTTTGCAGAAAACTGCATCCGCGTCTACCAAAAGTTGCATATGCATGCTTCAAACGCGTTTTGGCACAAATCCATGTGCGGGTTCTAAAAAGAGCAGCATTGGCATGCTTTTCACGTTGTTTGGTAGAAATCAACACGCGCGTTCTGCAAAAAGCACCATTTGCATGCATATCGTGTGGTTTTGCAGAAAACTGCATCCGCATCTACCGAAAGATGCATATGCATGCTTAAAACGCGTTTTGGCTCAAATTCATGTGCGGGTTCTAAAAAGAGCAGCATTGGCATGCTTTTCACGTCGTTTGGTAGAAATCCACACGCGCGTTCTGCCAAAAGCCCCATTTGCATGCATATCGTGTGGTTTTGCAGAAAACTGCATCCGCGTCTACCAAAACTTGCATATGCAAACTTAAAACGCGTTTTGGCACAAATCCATGTGCGGGTTCTAAAAAGAGCAGATTGGCCTGCTTTTCACGTCGTTTGGTAGAAATCCACACGCGCGTTCTGCCGAAAGCACCATTTGGATGCATATCGTGTGGTTTTGCAGAAAACTGCGTCCGCGTCTACCAAAAAGTGCATGTGCTTGCTTAAAACGCGTTTTGGCACAAATCCATGTGCGGGTGCAAAAAGAGCAGCATTGGCATGCTTTTCACGTCGTTTGGTAGAAATCCACACGCGCGTTCTGCGAAAAGCACCATTTGCGTGTATATCGTGTGATTTTGCAGAAAACTGCATCCGTGTCTAACAAAAGATGCATATGCATGCTTAAAACGCGTTTTGGCACAAATCCATGTGCGGGTGCTAAAAAGAGCAGCATTGGCATGCTTTTCACGTCGTTTGGTAGAAATCCACACATGTGTTCTGCCAAAAGCACCATTTGCATGCATATCGTGTGGTTTTGCAGAAAACTGCATCCGTGTGTACTTAAAGATGCATATGCATGCTTAAAACGCGTTTTGGCACAAATCCATGTGCGGGTGCTAAAAAGAGCAGCATTGGTATGCTTCTCACGTCGTTTGGTAGAAATCCACACGCGCGTTCTGCCAAAAGCACCATTTGCATGCATATCGTGTGGTTTTGCAGAAAACTGCATCCGCATCTACCAAAAAGTGCATGTGCTTGCTTAAAACGCGTTTTGGCACAAATCCATGTGCAGGTGCTAAAAAGAGCAGCATCGGCATGCTTTGCACGTCGTTTGGTAGAACTCCACACGCGCGTTCTGCCAAAAGCACCATTTGCTTGCATATCGTGTGGTTTTGCAGAAAACTGCATCCGCGTCTACCAAAAGTTGCATATGCCTGCTTAAAACGCGTTTTGGCACAAATCCATGAGCGGGTTCTAAAAAGAGCAGCATTGGCATGCTTTTCACGTCGTGTGGTAGAAATCCACGCGCGCGTTCTGCCAAAAGCACCCTTTGAATGCATATCGTGTGGTTTTGCAGAAAACTGCATCCGCATCTACCAAAAAGTGCATGTGCTTGCTTAAAACGCGTTTTGGCACAAATCCATGTGCAGGTGCTAAAAAGAGCAGCATCGGCATGCTTTTCACGTCGTTTGGTACAACTCCACACGCGCGTTCTGCCAAAAGCACCATTTGCAAGCATACCGTGTGGTTTTGCAGAAAACTGCATCCGCGTCTACCAAAAGATGCATATGCATGCTTAAAACGCGTTCTGGTACAAATCCATGTGCGGGTTCTAAAAAGAGCAGCATTGGCATGCTTTTCACGTCGTTTGGTAGAAATCCACACGCGCGTTCGGCCAAAAGCACCATTTCCATGCATATCGTGTGGTTTTGCAGAAAACTGCATCCGCGTCAACCAAAAGATGCATATGCATGCTTAAAACGCGTTTCGGCACAAATCCATGTGCGGGTGCTAAAATGAGCAGCATTGGCATGCTTTTCACGTCGTTTGGTAGAAATCCACACGCGCGTTCTGCCAAAAGCACCATTTGCATGCATATCGTGTGGTTTTGCAGAAAACTGCATCCGCGTCTACCAAAAGATGCATATGCGTGGTTAAAACGCGTTTTGGCACAAACCCATGTGCGGGTTCTAAAAAGAGCAGCGTTGGCATGCTTTTCACGTGGTTTGGTAGAAATCCACACGCGCGTTCTGCCAAAAGCACCATTTGCATGCATATCGTGTGGTTTTGCAGAAAACTGCATCCGCGTCAACCTAAAGATGCATATGCATGCTCAAAACGCGTTTCGGCAAAAATCCATGTGCGGGTGCTAAAAAGAGCAGCATTGGCATGCTTTTCGCGTCGTTTGGTAGAAATCCACACGCGCGTTCTGCCAAAAGCACCATTTGCATGCATACCGTGGTTTTGCAGAAAACTGCATCCGCGTCTACCAAAAGTTGCATATGCATGCTTAAAACGCGTTTTGGCACAAATCCATGTGCGGGTTCTAAAAAGAGCAGCATTGGCATGCTTTTCACGTCGTTTGGTAGAAATCGACACGCGCGTTCGGCCAAAAGCACCATTTGCATGCATATCATGTGGTTTTGCAGAAAACTGCATCCGCGTCTAGCAAAAGTTGCATATGCATGCTTAAAACGCGTTTTGGCACAAATCCATGTGCGGGTTCTAAAAAGAGCAGCATTGGCATGCTTTTCACGTCGTTTGGTAGAAATCCACACGCGCGTTCTGCCAAAAGCACCATTTGCATGCATATCGTGTGGTTTTGCAGAAAACTGCATCCGCGTCTACCAAAAGATGCATATGCATGCTTAAAACGCGTTTTGGCACAAATCCATGTGCGGGTGCTGAAAAGAGCAGCATTGGCATGCTTTTCACGTCGTTTGGTAGAAATCCACCCGCGCGTTCTGCCAAAAGCACCATTTGCATGCATATCGTGTGGTTTTGCAGAAAACTGCATCCGCGTCTACCAAATGGTGCAGATGCATGCTTAAAACGCGTTTTGGCACAAATCCATGTGCGGGTTCTAAAAAGAGCAGCATTTGCATGCTTTTCACGTCGTTTGGAAGAAATCCACACGCGCGTTCTGCCAAAAGCACCATTTGCATGCATATCGTGTGGTTCTGCAGAAAACTGCATCCGCGTCTACCAAAAGATGCATATGCATGCTTAAAACGCGTTTTGGCACAAATCCATGTGCGGGTGCTAAAAAGAGCAGCATTGGCATGCTTTTCACGTCGTTTGGTAGAAATCCACACGCGCGTTCTGCCAAAAGCACCATTTGCATGCATATCGTGTGGTTTTGCAGAAAACTGCATCCGCGTCTACCAAAAGGTGCAGGTGCATGCTTAAAACGCGTTTTGGCACAAATCCATGTGCGGGTGCCAAAAAGAGCAGCATTGGCATGCTTTTCACGACGTTTGGTAGAAATCCACACGCGCGTTCTGCCAAAAGCACCATTTGCATGCATATCGTGTTTTGCAGAAAACTGCATCCGCGTCTACTAAAAAAGTGCATGTGCTTGCTTAAAACGCGTTTTGGCACAAATCCATGTGCAGGTGCAAAAAGAGCAGCATCGGCATGCTTTTCACGTCGTTTGGTAGAAATCCACACGCGCGTTCTGCCAAAAGCACCATTTGCATGCATATCGTGTGGTTTTGCAGAAAACTGCATCCGCGTCTACGAAAAGTTGCATATGCATGCTTCAAACGCGTTTTGGCACAAATACATGTGCGGGTTCTAAAAAGAGCAGCATTGGCATGCTTTTCACGTTGTTTGGTAGAAATCAACACGCGCGTTCTGCAAAAAGCACCATTTGCATGCATATCGTGTGGTTTTGCAGAAAACTGCATCCGCATCTACCGAAAGATGCATATGCATGCTTAAAACGCGTTTTGGCTCAAATTCATGTGCGGGTTCTAAAAAGAGCAGCATTGGCATGCTTTTCACGTCGTTTGGTAGAAATCCACACGCGCGTTCTGCCAAAAGCCCCATTTGCATGCATATCGTGTGGTTTTGCAGAAAACTGCATCCGCGTCTACCAAAACTTGCATATGCAAACTTAAAACGCGTTTTGGCACAAATCCATGTGCGGGTTCTAAAAAGAGCAGATTGGCCTGCTTTTCACGTCGTTTGGTAGAAATCCACACGCGCGTTCTGCCAAAAGCACCATTTGGATGCATATCGTGTGGTTTTGCAGAAAACTGCGTCCGCGTCTACCAAAAAGTGCATGTGCTTGCTTAAAACGCGTTTTGGCACAAATCCATGTGCGGGTGCAAAAAGAGCAGCATTGGCATGCTTTTCACGTCGTTTGGTAGAAATCCACACGCGCGTTCTGCGAAAAGCACCATTTGCGTGTATATCGTGTGGTTTTGCAGAAAACTGCATCCGTGTCTAACAAAAGATGCATATGCATGCTTAAAACGCGTTTTGGCACAAATCCATGTGCGGGTGCTAAAAAGAGCAGCATTGGCATGCTTTTCACGTCGTTTGGTAGAAATCCACACATGTGTTCTGCCAAAAGCACCATTTGCATGCATATCGTGTGGTTTTGCAGAAAACTGCATCCGTGTGTACTTAAAGATGCATATGCATGCTTAAAACGCGTTTTGGCACAAATCCATGTGCGGGTGCTAAAAAGAGCAGCATTGGTATGCTTCTCACGTCGTTTGGTAGAAATCCACACGCGCGTTCTGCCAAAAGCACCATTTGCATGCATATTGTGTGGTTTTGCAGAAAACTGCATCCGCATCTACCAAAAAGTGCATGTGCTTGCTTAAAACGCGTTTTGGCACAAATCCATGTGCAGGTGCTAAAAAGAGCAGCATCGGCATGCTTTGCACGTCGTTTGGTAGAACTCCACACGCGCGTTCTGCCAAAAGCACCATTTGCTTGCATATCGTGTGGTTTTGCAGAAAACTGCATCCGCGTCTACCAAAAGTTGCATATGCCTGCTTAAAACGCGTTTTGGCACAAATCCATGAGCGGGTTCTAAAAAGAGCAGCATTGGCATGCTTTTCACGTCGTGTGGTAGAAATCCACGCGCGCGTTCTGCCAAAAGCACCCTTTGAATGCATATCGTGTGGTTTTGCAGAAAACTGCATCCGCATCTACCAAAAAGTGCATGTGCTTGCTTAAAACGCGTTTTGGCACAAATCCATGTGCAGGTGCTAAAAAGAGCAGCATCGGCATGCTTTTCACGTCGTTTGGTACAACTCCACACGCGCGTTCTGCCAAAAGCACCATTTGCAAGCATACCGTGTGGTTTTGCAGAAAACTGCATCCGCGTCTACCAAAAGATGCATATGCATGCTTAAAACGCGTTCTGGTACAAATCCATGTGCGGGTTCTAAAAAGAGCAGCATTGGCATGCTTTTCACGTCGTTTCGTAGAAATCCACACGCGCGTTCGGCCAAAAGCACCATTTCCATGCATATCGTGTGGTTTTGCAGAAAACTGCATCCGCGTCAACCAAAAGATGCATATGCATGCTTAAAACGCGTTTCGGCACAAATCCATGTGCGGGTGCTAAAATGAGCAGCATTGGCATGCTTTTCACGTCGTTTGGTAGAAATCCACACGCGCGTTCTGCCAAAAGCACCATTTGCATGCATATCGTGTGGTTTTGCAGAAAACTGCATCCGCGTCTACCAAAAGATGCATATGCGTGGTTAAAACGCGTTTTGGCACAAACCCATGTGCGGGTTCTAAAAAGAGCAGCGTTGGCATGCTTTTCACGTGGTTTGGTAGAAATCCACACGCGCGTTCTGCCAAAAGCACCATTTGCATGCATATCGTGTGGTTTTGCAGAAAACTGCATCCGCGTCAACCAAAAATGCATATGCATGCTCAAAACGCGTTTCGGCAAAAATCCATGTGCGGGTGCTAAAAAGAGCAGCATTGGCATGCTTTTCGCGTCGTTTGGTAGAAATCCACACGCGCGTTCTGCCAAAAGCACCATTTGCATGCATACCGTGGTTTTGCAGAAAACTGCATCCGCGTCTACCAAAAGTTGCATATGCATGCTTAAAACGCGTTTTGGCACAAATCCATGTGCGGGTTCTAAAAAGAGCAGCATTGGCATGCTTTTCACGTCGTTTGGTAGAAATCGACACGCGCGTTCGGCCAAAAGCACCATTTGCATGCATATCATGTGGTTTTGCAGAAAACTGCATCCGCGTCTAGCAAAAGTTGCATATGCATGCTTAAAACGCGTTTTGGCACAAATCCATGTGCGGGTTCTAAAAAGAGCAGCATTGGCATGCTTTTCACGTCGTTTGGTAGAAATCCACACGCGCGTTCTGCCAAAAGCACCATTTGCATGCATATCGTGTGGTTTTGCAGAAAACTGCATCCGCGTCTACCAAAAGATGCATATGCATGCTTAAAACGCGTTTTGGCACAAATCCATGTGCGGGTGCTGAAAAGAGCAGCATTGGCATGCTTTTCACGTCGTTTGGTAGAAATCCACCCGCGCGTTCTGCCAAAAGCACCATTTGCATGCATATCGTGTGGTTTTGCAGAAAACTGCATCCGCGTCTACCAAATGGTGCAGATGCATGCTTAAAACGCGTTTTGGCACAAATCCATGTGCGGGTTCTAAAAAGAGCAGCATTTGCATGCTTTTCACGTCGTTTGGAAGAAATCCACACGCGCGTTCTGCCAAAAGCACCATTTGCATGCATATCGTGTGGTTCTGCAGAAAACTGCATCCGCGTCTACCAAAAGATGCATATGCATGCTTAAAACGCGTTTTGGCACAAATCCATGTGCGGGTGCTAAAAAGAGCAGCATTGGCATGCTTTTCACGTCGTTTGGTAGAAATCCACACGCGCGTTCCGCCAAAAGCACCATTTGCATGCATATCGTGTGGTTTTGCAGAAAACTGCATCCGCGTCTACCAAAAGGTGCAGGTGCATGCTTAAAACGCGTTTTGGCACAAATCCATGTGCGGGTGCTAAAAAGAGCAGCATTGGCATGCTTTTCACTACGTTTGGTAGAGATCCACACGCGCGTTCTGCCAAAAGCACCATTTGCATGCATATCGTGTGGTTTTGCAGAAAACTGCATCCGCGTCTACCAAAAAAGTGCATGTGCTTGCTTAAAACGCGTTCTGGTACAAATCCATGTGCGGGTTCTAAAAGAGCAGCATTGGCATGCTTTTCACGTGGTTTGGTAGAAATCCACACGCGCGTTCTGCCAAAAGCACCATTTCCATGCATATCGCGTGGTTTTGCAGAAAACTGCATCCGCGTCAACCAAAAGATGCATATGCATGCTTAAAACGCGTTTCGGCACAAATCCATGTGTGGGTGCTAAAAAGAGCAGCATTGGCATGCTTTTCCCGTCGTTTGGTAGAAATCCACACGCGCGTTCTGCCAAAAGCATCATTTGCATGCATTTCGAGTGGTTTTGCAGAAAACTGCATCCGCGTCTACCAAAAGATGCATATGCATGCTTAAAACGCGTTTTGGCACATATCCATGTGCGGGTGCTAAAAAGAGCAGTATTGGCATGCTTTTCGCGTCGTTTGGTAGAAATCCACACGCGCGTTCTGCCAAAAGCACCATATGCATGCATACCGTGGTTTTGCAGAAAACTGCATCCGCGTCTACCAAAAGTTGCATATGCATGCTTAAAACGCGTTTTGGCACAAATCCATGTGCGGGTTCTAAAAAGAGCAGCATTGGCATGCTTTTCACGTCGTTTGGTAGAAATCCACACGCGCGTTCTGCCAAAAGCACCATTTGCATGCATATCGTGTGGTTTTGCAGAAAACTGCATCCGCGTCTACCAAAAGTTGCATATGCATGCTTCAAACGCGTTTTGGCACAAATCCATGTGCGGGTTCTAAAAAGAGCAGCATTGGCATGCTTTTCACGTCGTTTGGTAGAAATCAACACGCGCGTTCTGCAAAAAGCACCATTTGCATGCATATCGTGTGGTTTTGCAGAAAACTGCATCCGCGTCAACCAAAAGATGCATATGCATGCTTAAAACGCGTTTCGGCACAAATCCATGTGCGGGTGCTAAAATGAGCAGCATTGGCATGCTTTTCACGTCGTTTGGTAGAAATCCACACGCGCGTTCTGCCAAAAGCACCATTTGCATGCATATCGTGTGGTTTTGCAGAAAACTGCATCCGCGTCTACCAAAAGTTGCATATGCATGCTTCAAACGCGTTTTGGCACAAATCCATGTGCGGGTTCTAAAAAGAGCAGCATTGGCATGCTTTTCACGTCGTTTGGTAGAAATCAACACGCGCGTTCTGCAAAAAGCACCATTTGCATGCATATCGTGTGGTTTTGCAGAAAACTCCATCCGCGTCTAGCAAAAGATGCATATGCACGCTTAAAACGCGTTTTGGCACAAATCCATGCGCGGGCTCTAAAAAGAGCAGCGTTGGCATGCTTTTCACGTGGTTTGGTAGAAATCCACACGCGCGTTCTGCCAAAAGACCATTTGCATGCATATCGTGTGGTTTTGCAGACAACTGCATCCGCGTCAACCAAAAGATGCATATGCATGCTAAAAACGCGTTTCGGCAAAAATCCATGTGCGGGTGCTAAAAAGAGCAGCATTGGCATGCTTTTCGCGTCGTTTGGTAGAAATCCACACGCGCGTTCTGCCAAAAGCACCATTTGCATGCATACCGTGGTTTTGCAGAAAACTGCATCCGCGTCTACCAAAAGTTGCATATGCATGCTTAAAACGCGTTTTGGCACAAATCCATGTGCGGGTTCTAAAAAGAGCAGCATTGGCATGCTTTTTACGTCGTTTGGTAGAAATCCACACGGGCGTTCTGCCAAAAGCACCATTTGCATGTATATCGTGTGGTTTTGCAGAAAACTGCATCCCCGTCAACCAAACGATGCATATGCATGCTTAAAACGCCTTTCGGCACAAATCCATGTGCGGGTGCTAAAAAGAGCAGCATTGGCATGCTTTTCACGTCGTTTGGTAGAAATCGACACGCGCGTTCGGCCAAAAGCACCATTTGCATGCATATCATGTGGTTTTGCAGAAAACTGCATCCGCGTCTAGCAAAAGTTGCATATGCATGCTTAAAACGCGTTTTGGCACAAATCCATGTGCGGTTTCTAAAGAGAGCAGCATTGGCATGCTTTTCACGTCGTTTCGTAGAAATCCACACGCGCGTTCTGCCAAAAGCACCATTTGCATGCATATCGTGTGGTTTTGCAGAAAACTGCATCCGCGTCTAGCAAAAGATGCATATGCACGCTTAAAACGCGTTTTGGCACAAATCCATGTGCGGGTGCTAAAAAGAGCAGCATTGGCATGCTTTTCACGTCGTTTGGTAGAAATCCACACGCGCGTTCTGCCAAAAGCACCATTTGCATGCATATCGTGTGGTTTTGCAGAAAACTGCATCCGCGTCTACCAAAAGATGCATATGCATGCTTAAAACGCGTTCTGGTACAAATCCATGTGCGGGTTTTAAAAAGAGCAGCATTGGCATGCTTTTCACGTCGTTTGGTAGAAATCCACACGCGCGTTCGGCCAAAAGGACCATTTCTATGCATATCGTGTGGTTTTGCAGAAAACTGCATCCGCGTCTACCAAAAGATGCATATGCGTGGTTAAAACGCGTTTTGGCACAAACCCATGTGCGGGTTCTAAAAAGAGCAGCGTTGGCATGCTTTTCACGTGGTTTGGTAGAAATCCACACGCGCGTTCCCCCAAAAGCACCATTTGCATGCATATCGTGTGGTTTTGCAGAAAACTGCATCCGCGTCAACCAAAAGATGCATATGCATGCTCAAAACGCGTTTTGGCACAAATCCATGTGCGGGTGCTGAAAAGAGCAGCATTGGCATGCTTTTCACGTCGCTTGGTAGAAATCCACCCGCGTGTTCTGCCAAAAGCACCATTTGCATGCATATCGTGTGGTTTTGCAGAAAACTGCATCCGCGTCTACCAAATGGTGCAGATGCATGCTTAAAACGCGTTTTGGCCCAAATCCATGTGCGGGTTCTAAAAAGAGCAGCATTGGCATGCTTTTCACGTCGTTTGGAAGAAATCCACACGCGCGTTCTGCCAAAAGCACCATTTGCATGCATATCGTGTGGTTTTGCAGAAAACTGCATCCGCGTCTACCAAAAGATGCATATGCATGCTTAAAACGCGTTCTGGCACAAACCCATGCGCGGGTTCTAAAAAGAGCAGCGTTGGCATGCTTTTCACGTGGTTTGGTAGAAATCCACACGCGCGTTCTGCCAAAAGACCATTTGCATGCATATCGTGTGGTTTTGCAGACAACTGCATCCGCGTCAACCAAAAGATGCATATGCATGCTAAAAACGCGTTTCGGCAAAAATCCATGTGCGGGTGCTAAAAAGAGCAGCATTGGCATGCTTTTCGCGTCGTTTGGTAGAAATCCACACGCGCGTTCTGCCAAAAGCACCATTTGCATGCATACCGTGGTTTTGCAGAAAACTGCATCCGCGTCTACCAAAAGTTGCATATGCATGCTTAAAACGCGTTTTGGCACAAATCCATGTGCGGGTTCTAAAAAGAGCAGCATTGGCATGCTTTTTACGTCGTTTGGTAGAAATCCACACGCGCGTTCTGCCAAAAGCATCATTTGCATGCATTTCGAGTGGTTTTGCAGAAAACTGCATCCGCGTCTACCAAAAGATGCATATGCATGCTTAAAACGCGTTTTGGCACATATCCATGTGCGGGTGCTAAAAAGAGCAGTATTGGCATGCTTTTCGCGTCGTTTGGTAGAAATCCACACGCGCGTTCTGCCAAAAGCACCATATGCATGCATACCGTGGTTTTGCAGAAAACTGCATCCGCGTCTACCAAAAGTTGCATATGCATGCTTAAAACGCGTTTTGGCACAAATCCATGTGCGGGTTCTAAAAAGAGCAGCATTGGCATGCTTTTCACGTCGTTTGGTAGAAATCCACACGCGCGTTCTGCCAAAAGCACCATTTGCATGCATATCGTGTGGTTTTGCAGAAAACTGCATCCGCGTCTACCAAAAGTTGCATATGCATGCTTCAAACGCGTTTTGGCACAAATCCATGTGCGGGTTCTAAAAAGAGCAGCATTGGCATGCTTTTCACGTCGTTTGGTAGAAATCAACACGCGCGTTCTGCAAAAAGCACCATTTGCATGCATATCGTGTGGTTTTGCAGAAAACTGCATCCGCGTCAACCAAAAGATGCATATGCATGCTTAAAACGCGTTTCGGCACAAATCCATGTGCGGGTGCTAAAATGAGCAGCATTGGCATGCTTTTCACGTCGTTTGGTAGAAATCCACACGCGCGTTCTGCCAAAAGCACCATTTGCATGCATATCGTGTGGTTTTGCAGAAAACTGCATCCGCGTCTACCAAAAGTTGCATATGCATGCTTCAAACGCGTTTTGGCACAAATCCATGTGCGGGTTCTAAAAAGAGCAGCATTGGCATGCTTTTCACGTCGTTTGGTAGAAATCAACACGCGCGTTCTGCAAAAAGCACCATTTGCATGCATATCGTGTGGTTTTGCAGAAAACTCCATCCGCGTCTAGCAAAAGATGCATATGCACGCTTAAAACGCGTTTTGGCACAAATCCATGCGCGGGCTCTAAAAAGAGCAGCGTTGGCATGCTTTTCACGTGGTTTGGTAGAAATCCACACGCGCGTTCTGCCAAAAGACCATTTGCATGCATATCGTGTGGTTTTGCAGACAACTGCATCCGCGTCAACCAAAAGATGCATATGCATGCTAAAAACGCGTTTCGGCAAAAATCCATGTGCGGGTGCTAAAAAGAGCAGCATTGGCATGCTTTTCGCGTCGTTTGGTAGAAATCCACACGCGCGTTCTGCCAAAAGCACCATTTGCATGCATACCGTGGTTTTGCAGAAAACTGCATCCGCGTCTACCAAAAGTTGCATATGCATGCTTAAAACGCGTTTTGGCACAAATCCATGTGCGGGTTCTAAAAAGAGCAGCATTGGCATGCTTTTTACGTCGTTTGGTAGAAATCCACACGGGCGTTCTGCCAAAAGCACCATTTGCATGTATATCGTGTGGTTTTGCAGAAAACTGCATCCCCGTCAACCAAACGATGCATATGCATGCTTAAAACGCCTTTCGGCACAAATCCATGTGCGGGTGCTAAAAAGAGCAGCATTGGCATGCTTTTCACGTCGTTTGGTAGAAATCGACACGCGCGTTCGGCCAAAAGCACCATTTGCATGCATATCATGTGGTTTTGCAGAAAACTGCATCCGCGTCTAGCAAAAGTTGCATATGCATGCTTAAAACGCGTTTTGGCACAAATCCATGTGCGGTTTCTAAAGAGAGCAGCATTGGCATGCTTTTCACGTCGTTTCGTAGAAATCCACACGCGCGTTCTGCCAAAAGCACCATTTGCATGCATATCGTGTGGTTTTGCAGAAAACTGCATCCGCGTCTACCAAAAGATGCATATGCATGCTTAAAACGCGTTCTGGCACAAACCCATGCGCGGGTTCTAAAAAGAGCAGCGTTGGCATGCTTTTCACGTGGTTTGGTAGAAATCCACACGCGCGTTCTGCCAAAAGACCATTTGCATGCATATCGTGTGGTTTTGCAGACAACTGCATCCGCGTCAACCAAAAGATGCATATGCATGCTAAAAACGCGTTTCGGCAAAAATCCATGTGCGGGTGCTAAAAAGAGCAGCATTGGCATGCTTTTCGCGTCGTTTGGTAGAAATCCACACGCGCGTTCTGCCAAAAGCACCATTTGCATGCATACCGTGGTTTTGCAGAAAACTGCATCCGCGTCTACCAAAAGTTGCATATGCATGCTTAAAACGCGTTTTGGCACAAATCCATGTGCGGGTTCTAAAAAGAGCAGCATTGGCATGCTTTTTACGTCGTTTGGTAGAAATCCACACGCGCGTTCTGCCAAAAGCATCATTTGCATGCATTTCGAGTGGTTTTGCAGAAAACTGCATCCGCGTCTACCAAAAGATGCATATGCATGCTTAAAACGCGTTTTGGCACATATCCATGTGCGGGTGCTAAAAAGAGCAGTATTGGCATGCTTTTCGCGTCGTTTGGTAGAAATCCACACGCGCGTTCTGCCAAAAGCACCATATGCATGCATACCGTGGTTTTGCAGAAAACTGCATCCGCGTCTACCAAAAGTTGCATATGCATGCTTAAAACGCGTTTTGGCACAAATCCATGTGCGGGTTCTAAAAAGAGCAGCATTGGCATGCTTTTCACGTCGTTTGGTAGAAATCCACACGCGCGTTCTGCCAAAAGCACCATTTGCATGCATATCGTGTGGTTTTGCAGAAAACTGCATCCGCGTCTACCAAAAGTTGCATATGCATGCTTCAAACGCGTTTTGGCACAAATCCATGTGCGGGTTCTAAAAAGAGCAGCATTGGCATGCTTTTCACGTCGTTTGGTAGAAATCAACACGCGCGTTCTGCAAAAAGCACCATTTGCATGCATATCGTGTGGTTTTGCAGAAAACTGCATCCGCGTCAACCAAAAGATGCATATGCATGCTTAAAACGCGTTTCGGCACAAATCCATGTGCGGGTGCTAAAATGAGCAGCATTGGCATGCTTTTCACGTCGTTTGGTAGAAATCCACACGCGCGTTCTGCCAAAAGCACCATTTGCATGCATATCGTGTGGTTTTGCAGAAAACTGCATCCGCGTCTACCAAAAGTTGCATATGCATGCTTCAAACGCGTTTTGGCACAAATCCATGTGCGGGTTCTAAAAAGAGCAGCATTGGCATGCTTTTCACGTCGTTTGGTAGAAATCAACACGCGCGTTCTGCAAAAAGCACCATTTGCATGCATATCGTGTGGTTTTGCAGAAAACTCCATCCGCGTCTAGCAAAAGATGCATATGCACGCTTAAAACGCGTTTTGGCACAAATCCATGCGCGGGCTCTAAAAAGAGCAGCGTTGGCATGCTTTTCACGTGGTTTGGTAGAAATCCACACGCGCGTTCTGCCAAAAGACCATTTGCATGCATATCGTGTGGTTTTGCAGACAACTGCATCCGCGTCAACCAAAAGATGCATATGCATGCTAAAAACGCGTTTCGGCAAAAATCCATGTGCGGGTGCTAAAAAGAGCAGCATTGGCATGCTTTTCGCGTCGTTTGGTAGAAATCCACACGCGCGTTCTGCCAAAAGCACCATTTGCATGCATACCGTGGTTTTGCAGAAAACTGCATCCGCGTCTACCAAAAGTTGCATATGCATGCTTAAAACGCGTTTTGGCACAAATCCATGTGCGGGTTCTAAAAAGAGCAGCATTGGCATGCTTTTTACGTCGTTTGGTAGAAATCCACACGGGCGTTCTGCCAAAAGCACCATTTGCATGTATATCGTGTGGTTTTGCAGAAAACTGCATCCCCGTCAACCAAACGATGCATATGCATGCTTAAAACGCCTTTCGGCACAAATCCATGTGCGGGTGCTAAAAAGAGCAGCATTGGCATGCTTTTCACGTCGTTTGGTAGAAATCGACACGCGCGTTCGGCCAAAAGCACCATTTGCATGCATATCATGTGGTTTTGCAGAAAACTGCATCCGCGTCTAGCAAAAGTTGCATATGCATGCTTAAAACGCGTTTTGGCACAAATCCATGTGCGGTTTCTAAAGAGAGCAGCATTGGCATGCTTTTCACGTCGTTTCGTAGAAATCCACACGCGCGTTCTGCCAAAAGCACCATTTGCATGCATATCGTGTGGTTTTGCAGAAAACTGCATCCGCGTCTAGCAAAAGATGCATATGCACGCTTAAAACGCGTTTTGGCACAAATCCATGTGCGGGTGCTAAAAAGAGCAGCATTATCATGCTTTTCACGTCGTTTGGTAGAAATCCACACGCGCGTTCTGCCAAAAGCACCATTTGCATGCATATCGTGTGGTTTTGCAGAAAACTGCATCCGCGTCTACCAAAAGATGCATATGCATGCTTAAAACGCGTTCTGGTACAAATCCATGTGCGGGTTCTAAAAAGAGCAGCATTGGCATGCTTTTCACGTCGTTTGGTAGAAATCCACACGCGCGTTCGGCCAAAAGCACCATTTCTATGCATATCGTGTGGTTTTGCAGAAAACTGCATCCGCGTCTACCAAAAGATGCATATGCGTGGTTAAAACGCGTTTTGGCACAAACCCATGTGCGGGTTCTAAAAAGAGCAGCGTTGGCATGCTTTTCACGTGGTTTGGTAGAAATCCACACGCGCGTTCCCCCAAAAGCACCATTTGCATGCATATCGTGTGGTTTTGCAGAAAACTGCATCCGCGTCAACCAAAAGATGCATATGCATGCTCAAAACGCGTTTTGGCACAAATCCATGTGCGGGTGCTGAAAAGAGCAGCATTGGCATGCTTTTCACGTCGCTTGGTAGAAATCCACCCGCGTGTTCTGCCAAAAGCACCATTTGCATGCATATCGTGTGGTTTTGCAGAAAACTGCATCCGCGTCTACCAAAAGATGCATATGCATGCTTAAAACGCGTTCTGGTACAAATCCATGTGCGGGTTCTAAAAAGAGCAGCATTGGCATGCTTTTCACGTCGTTTGGTAGAAATCCACACGCGCGTTCGGCCAAAAGCACCATTTCTATGCATATCGTGTGGTTTTGCAGAAAACTGCATCCGCGTCTACCAAAAGATGCATATGCGTGGTTAAAACGCGTTTTGGCACAAACCCATGTGCGGGTTCTAAAAAGAGCAGCGTTGGCATGCTTTTCACGTGGTTTGGTAGAAATCCACACGCGCGTTCCCCCAAAAGCAGCATTTGCAGGCATATCGTGTGGTTTTGCAGAAAACTGCATCCGCGTCAACCAAAAGATGCATATGCATGCTCAAAACGCGTTTTGGCACAAATCCATGTGCGGGTGCTGAAAAGAGCAGCATTGGCATGCTTTTCACGTCGCTTGGTAGAAATCCACCCGCGTGTTCTGCCAAAAGCACCATTTGCATGCATATCATGTGGTTTTGCAGAAAACTGCATCCGCGTCTACCAAATGGTGCAGATGCATGCTTAAAACGCGTTTTGGCCCAAATCCATGTGCGGGTTCTAAAAAGAGCAGCATTGGCATGCTTTTCACGTCGTTTGGAAGAAATCCACACGCGCGTTCTGCCAAAAGCACCATTTGCATGCATATCGTGTGGTTTTGCAGAAAACTGCATCCGCGTCTACCAAAAGATGCATATGCATGCTTAAAACGCGTTTTGGCACAAATCCATGTGCGGGTGCTAAAAAGAGCAGCATTGGCATGCTTTTCACGTCGCTTGGTAGAAATCCACCCGCGTGTTCTGCCAAAAGCACCATTTGCATGCATATCGTGTGGTTTTGCAGAAAACTGCATCCGCGTCTACCAAATGGTGCAGATGCATGCTTAAAACGCGTTTTGGCCCAAATCCATGTGCGGGTTCTAAAAAGAGCAGCATTGGCATGCTTTTCACGTCGTTTGGAAGAAATCCACACGCGCGTTCTGCCAAAAGCACCATTTGCATGCATATCGTGTGGTTTTGCAGAAAACTGCATCCGCGTCTACCAAAAGATGCATATGCATGCTTAAAACGCGTTTTGGCACAAATCCATGTGCGGGTGCTAAAAAGAGCAGCATTGGCATGCTTTTCACGTCGCTTGGTAGAAATCCACCCGCGTGTTCTGCCAAAAGCACCATTTGCATGCATATCGTGTGGTTTTGCAGAAAACTGCATCCGCGTCTACCAAATGGTGCAGATGCATGCTTAAAACGCGTTTTGGCCCAAATCCATGTGCGGGTTCTAAAAAGAGCAGCATTGGCATGCTTTTCACGTCGTTTGGAAGAAATCCACACGCGCGTTCTGCCAAAAGCACCATTTGCATGCATATCGTGTGGTTTTGCAGAAAACTGCATCCGCGTCTACCAAAAGATGCATATGCATGCTTAAAACGCGTTTTGGCACAAATCCATGTGCGGGTGCCAAAAAGAGCAGCATTGGCATGCTTTTCACGACGTTTGGTAGAAATCCACACGCGCGTTCTGCCAAAAGCACCATTTGCATGCATATCGTGTTTTGCAGAAAACTGCATCCGCGTCTACTAAAAAAGTGCATGTGCTTGCTTAAAACGCGTTTTGGCACAAATCCATGTGCAGGTGCAAAAAGAGCAGCATCGGCATGCTTTTCACGTCGTTTGGTAGAAATCCACACGCGCGTTCTGCCAAAAGCACCATTTGCATGCATATCGTGTGGTTTTGCAGAAAACTGCATCCGCGTCTACCAAAAGTTGCATATGCATGCTTCAAACGCGTTTTGGCACAAATCCATGTGCGGGTTCTAAAAAGAGCAGCATTGGCATGCTTTTCACGTTGTTTGGTAGAAATCAACACGCGCGTTCTGCAAAAAGCACCATTTGCATGCATATCGTGTGGTTTTGCAGAAAACTGCATCCGCATCTACCGAAAGATGCATATGCATGCTTAAAACGCGTTTTGGCTCAAATCCATGTGCGGGTTCTAAAAAGAGCAGCATTGGCATGCTTTTCACGTCGTTTGGTAGAAATCCACACGCGCGTTCTGCCAAAAGCCCCATTTGCATGCATATCGTGTCGTTTTGCAGAAAACTGCATCCGCGTCTACCAAAACTTGCATATGCAAACTTAAAACGCGTTTTGGCACAAATCCATGTGCGGGTTCTAAAAAGAGCAGATTGGCCTGCTTTTCACGTCGTTTGGTAGAAATCCACACGCGCGTTCTGCCAAAAGCACCATTTGGATGCATATCGTGTGGTTTTGCAGAAAACTGCGTCCGCGTCTACCAAAAAGTGCATGTGCTTGCTTAAAACGCGTTTTGGCACAAATCCATGTGCGGGTGCAAAAAGAGCAGCATTGGCATGCTTTTCACGTCGTTTGGTAGAAATCCACACGCGCGTTCTGCCAAAAGCACCATTTGCATGCATATCGTGTGGTTTTGCAGAAAACTGCATCCGCATCTACCAAAAAGTGCATGTGCTTGCTTAAAACGCGTTTTGGCACAAATCCATGTGCAGGTGCTAAAAAGAGCAGCATCGGCATGCTTTGCACGTCGTTTGGTAGAACTCCACACGCGCGTTCTGCCAAAAGCACCATTTGCTTGCATATCGTGTGGTTTTGCAGAAAACTGCATCCGCGTCTACCAAAAGTTGCATATGCCTGCTTAAAACGCGTTTTGGCACAAATCCATGAGCGGGTTCTAAAAAGAGCAGCATTGGCATGCTTTTCACGTCGTGTGGTAGAAATCCACGCGCGTGTTCTGCCAAAAGCACCATTTGCATGCATATCGTGTGGTTTTGCAGAAAACTGCATCCGCGTCTACCAAATGGTGCAGATGCATGCTTAAAACGCGTTTTGGCCCAAATCCATGTGCGGGTTCTAAAAAGAGCAGCATTGGCATGCTTTTCACGTCGTTTGGAAGAAATCCACACGCGCGTTCTGCCAAAAGCACCATTTGCATGCATATCGTGTGGTTTTGCAGAAAACTGCATCCGCGTCTACCAAAAGATGCATATGCATGCTTAAAACGCGTTTTGGCACAAATCCATGTGCGGGTGCTAAAAAGAGCAGCATTGGCATGCTTTTCACGTCGCTTGGTAGAAATCCACCCGCGTGTTCTGCCAAAAGCACCATTTGCATGCATATCGTGTGGTTTTGCAGAAAACTGCATCCGCGTCTACCAAATGGTGCAGATGCATGCTTAAAACGCGTTTTGGCCCAAATCCATGTGCGGGTTCTAAAAAGAGCAGCATTGGCATGCTTTTCACGTCGTTTGGAAGAAATCCACACGCGCGTTCTGCCAAAAGCACCATTTGCATGCATATCGTGTGGTTTTGCAGAAAACTGCATCCGCGTCTACCAAAAGATGCATATGCATGCTTAAAACGCGTTTTGGCACAAATCCATGTGCGGGTGCCAAAAAGAGCAGCATTGGCATGCTTTTCACGACGTTTGGTAGAAATCCACACGCGCGTTCTGCCAAAAGCACCATTTGCATGCATATCGTGTTTTGCAGAAAACTGCATCCGCGTCTACTAAAAAAGTGCATGTGCTTGCTTAAAACGCGTTTTGGCACAAATCCATGTGCAGGTGCAAAAAGAGCAGCATCGGCATGCTTTTCACGTCGTTTGGTAGAAATCCACACGCGCGTTCTGCCAAAAGCACCATTTGCATGCATATCGTGTGGTTTTGCAGAAAACTGCATCCGCGTCTACCAAAAGTTGCATATGCATGCTTCAAACGCGTTTTGGCACAAATCCATGTGCGGGTTCTAAAAAGAGCAGCATTGGCATGCTTTTCACGTTGTTTGGTAGAAATCAACACGCGCGTTCTGCAAAAAGCACCATTTGCATGCATATCGTGTGGTTTTGCAGAAAACTGCATCCGCATCTACCGAAAGATGCATATGCATGCTTAAAACGCGTTTTGGCTCAAATCCATGTGCGGGTTCTAAAAAGAGCAGCATTGGCATGCTTTTCACGTCGTTTGGTAGAAATCCACACGCGCGTTCTGCCAAAAGCCCCATTTGCATGCATATCGTGTCGTTTTGCAGAAAACTGCATCCGCGTCTACCAAAACTTGCATATGCAAACTTAAAACGCGTTTTGGCACAAATCCATGTGCGGGTTCTAAAAAGAGCAGATTGGCCTGCTTTTCACGTCGTTTGGTAGAAATCCACACGCGCGTTCTGCCAAAAGCACCATTTGGATGCATATCGTGTGGTTTTGCAGAAAACTGCGTCCGCGTCTACCAAAAAGTGCATGTGCTTGCTTAAAACGCGTTTTGGCACAAATCCATGTGCGGGTGCAAAAAGAGCAGCATTGGCATGCTTTTCACGTCGTTTGGTAGAAATCCACACGCGCGTTCTGCCAAAAGCACCATTTGCATGCATATCGTGTGGTTTTGCAGAAAACTGCATCCGCATCTACCAAAAAGTGCATGTGCTTGCTTAAAACGCGTTTTGGCACAAATCCATGTGCAGGTGCTAAAAAGAGCAGCATCGGCATGCTTTGCACGTCGTTTGGTAGAACTCCACACGCGCGTTCTGCCAAAAGCACCATTTGCTTGCATATCGTGTGGTTTTGCAGAAAACTGCATCCGCGTCTACCAAAAGTTGCATATGCCTGCTTAAAACGCGTTTTGGCACAAATCCATGAGCGGGTTCTAAAAAGAGCAGCATTGGCATGCTTTTCACGTCGTGTGGTAGAAATCCACGCGCGCGTTCTGCCAAAAGCACCCTTTGAATGCATATCGTGTGGTTTTGCAGAAAACTGCATCCGCGTCTACCAAAAGATGCATATGCATGCTTAAAACGCGTTCTGGTACAAATCCATGTGCGGGTTCTAAAAAGAGCAGCATTGGCATGCTTTTCACGTCGTTTGGTAGAAATCCACACGGGCGTTCGGCCAAAAGCACCATTTCCATGCATATCGTGTGGTTTTGCAGAAAACTGCATCCGCGTCAACCAAAAGATGCATATGCATGCTTAAAACGCGTTTCGGCACAAATCCATGTGCGGGTGCTAAAATGAGCAGCATTGGCATGCTTTTCACGTCGTTTGGTAGAAATCCACACGCGCGTTCTGCCAAAAGCACCATTTGCATGCATATCGTGTGGTTTTGCAGAAAACTGCATCCGCG